>NC_058415.1:53182867-53273662 GCF_002201575.2 Neomonachus schauinslandi | reverse complement strand
TTAAAAAAAAAAAAAAAAAAAAAAAAAAGCCTGAATTCATGTCTACTAACCAGAATCTTATAGGAGAAATCCTTCATAGGGAAGGGTGATATCAATGCCAAAAGCATAATCTTGGTTTGAATATTAGAACCTCTGCTTATTTTGTCTGAAGGCAAATCATGTATCATACTTATTGGTGAATGAGGATAATGATATTTATTTCACCAGATTATTGAGAGGGTCACATAGCAAACAATATTTGACTTATGTTAGGCACATCCTAACTCTTAGATCACTTGACCATATCCATATAGCTCTGGAGATTTTAAAGCAAGTTTTATCCTACAGAGTTTATAACCCATTCTAAACAAAAATGTGGGTTATTCAGAGCTGTCTTGATCTATGGATAATCTCCATTTCATCCACTATTAGAACCAGTGATATTTTCACCATTGTCCAACATTCTGGTTAAGGTTATTATTACTGTTTTAACTATGAATTCTTTACCCTCTGAAGCAACAGAGCAAATAAAAACAAATTTTAAAAAAACAATGCAAACAGTGCTTTTTTTTTTTTTTTTGAGATCACCCAGAGCCCATGAGTTGTTTCTTTAAATAGAAGTCAGAAATGTGGCCTATATTTGTAGACTCAAGAGAATACCATCTAGGAATAAACTTCTTGCTTTTATTTATCCTTTGTCATTTTTGACTTACTTGGGAATCAAGGTCACTTAAATTTCACTTGATCCATCTTCCCAGAAATGTGTCAGTTTATGACAAAGCAGGGTTTTATGGAGCTTTTGATCTATAGAGTTCTCTTTGATTGTGGAAAGCTCAAACCCCTGTTAGGAATACAGATTAAAAGAGCTGAAGAAAGCCTATGAAAAGATAAAAATTAACCATTGACATAGTGCTGTGTATTTGCAATTGCAAATAATCCTTTATAGGAAAATTATAAAATCACGATTTAAGAATTTTACACCTGGGCAACTTTCCCAATGTCCTAGTATTTTTAAATATTACAGCTTAAATAGATTTTCAGGTCATAACATTTGATTTGATCCTTAACAACAAAAATAACATAACTTGGAATAAGTTATTGAAGTCTTCTAAGTTTCCTATAACAAAAAAATAGTGATTATAATAGTAACTTACTTCAAAGGGTTGCTGTAAAGATTAAATGTGATGATATAAAAAAATCACTTGGAAAAGTGTCAGTAGTAGTAGAAGCAGTAGTAATAGTAAGTTTTACCACTCTATGCTGTGAATAATACACATGGATGTGTGTATATAGATATATGGTATATCTGTAGATATATATATAGATATATATCTGTATAGATATATCTATATTTCACAACTTCTTTATTAATCCCTTCATAGATACTTAGATTGTTTCCATGTATTGGCCATTATGAATAATGCTGCAATAAACATGGGGGTGCAGATACCTCTTTGTTATCCTGTTCTCATTTCCTTTACATATATACTCAAAAGTGGGATTGCTGGTTCATATGGTAGTTCTATTTTTCATTTTTTGAGGAACCTCCATAATGTCTTCCCTAGTGGCAAACAAATTTACATAACCACCAACAGTGCACAAGGAGTCCTTTATCTCCACATCCTATCCATTTACCTGTTGTCTTCTTGATAGTCATTCTAACAGGTGTGTGCTGATATCTCATTGTTGTTCTCATTTGCATTTCCCCTGATGATTAGTGATGTTGAGTACATTTTCATGGACTTGTTGGCCATTTGGATGTCTTCTTTGGAAACATCTGTTCCTCTACTCATTTTTAAATCAGACTTTTTTATATTTAATTGTATGAGTTTTTAAATATTTTGGACATTAACTCCTTGTCTAATATTTGATTTGCAAATATTTTCTCCCATTCTGTAGATTGCCTTTTCATTGATTTTTTTTTTCCCCTTTTTCTGTGCAGGATCTTTTTAGTTTTGTATGACCCTATTTGTTGACTTTGCTTTTGTTGCTTGTGCTTTTGGTGTCATATTTTTAAAAATATTTATTTACTTATTTGAGAGAGAGAAAGAGCAGGAGGGGCAGAGAGAGAGAGAGAGAAAATCCCAAGCAGACTCCACAAAGAGTGCGGAGCCTGGCGCAGGGCTAGATCTCACAACCCTGAGATCACGACCTGAGCTGAAACCAAGAGTTGGACGTTTAACCAACTGTGCCACCCAGGCACCCCTCCTATTTTTTTTAAAACAAATCATTGCGTAGACCAATGGGAAGGAGCTACTTCACTATGTTGTGTTCCAGAAGTTTTACAGTATCCAGTATCTACAGTTACCAAGTTTAAGTCTTTAATCCATTTTGAGTTAAATTTTGTAAGTGATATTAAGATAGGTCCAATTTCATTTTTCTGCATATGGCTGTCCAATTTTCCTAGCACTATTTCTTGTAGAGACTATCCTTTCCCAAATGTTTCTTAAACATATATGGAGTCTTTATTTTTGAGTTCTCTCTTCAGTCCCATTGGTCTATGTGTCTATTTTTATTCTAGCACCATACTGTTTTAATTACTATAGATTTGGTGCACCTGGGTCGCTCAGTTTTTAAGCATCTGCCTTCAGCTCAGGTCATGATCTCCAGGTCTTGGGATCAAGCCCTGCATCGGGCTTCCTGCTCAGCAGGTAGTCTCCTTCTCTCTCTCTCCCTCTGCTCCTCCCCACCACTCATTCTCTTTCTCAAAAAAAATAAATAAAATCTTTAAAAAAAATAATTAGTACAGCTTCATAGTATATTTTGAAATCACGAAGTGTGATGCTTTTGGCTGTTTTCCTTCTTTCTCATTTCTGCTTTAGCTATTCCGGGTTTTTTGTGTTGCCACACAGATTTTAGTGTTGTTGTTTTTTGTTTTTTGTTTTTTATGTGAAAATGGCTTTGGAATTTTGATAGGAATTGCATTGACTCTATAGACAGCTTGTTAGAATAGACATTTTAACCATATTAATTTTTCCAATCCATTAACACAGGATGTCTTCACATTTACTTGTGTTGTCTTCATTTCTTTCACCAAGGTCTTGGGGTTTGTAGTGTACATTTCTTTCCCTTCCTTGGTTAAACTGATCCCTAAGTATTTTATTGGTTTTGATGCTATTGTGAGTGGGATAATTTTTTTATTTCACTTTCAGATATTTTGTTGTTAGTGTGTAGAAATGCAACTGATTTCTCTATTGATTTTATATCCTTCAACTTGGTTGAATTCATTGATGAGTTTCAATGGTTTTTTAGGGAGAGTTTTTAGGATTTTCTACATAAAATTATATCATCTGCAAATAATGACAATTCTATTTTTTTCTCTCTGATTTGTCTGGCTTGTATTGCTTTCTCTTGTCTAATTTCTTTGTCTTGTTTAAGTCTATCTAGGACTTACACTACTGTGTTGAATAAGAGTGGTGAGAGTTGTCACCCTTACCTTGTTCCTGATCTTACAGGAAAAACTTACCATTTTTCACCATTCAGTATATTGGTTGTGGGGTTATCATAAATGATATTATGTTGAGTTATGTTCCTTCTGTACTCAATTTGTTGAGATGTGTGTTATCAGATGTTTTTTCTCATGTGATTTCATCTTACATTCCATTAATGTGGTGTATCACATTTATAGATTTAAGGTTTTGCTTTTTCTTAAATTTTATTTTATTATTTTATTTTAGTCACCATACATTATATCATTAGTTTTTGATGTAGTGTTCCAGGATTCATTGTTTGTGCATAACACCCAGTGCTCCATGCAGAACATGCCCTCTTTAATACCCATCACTGGCCTAGCCCATCCCCCCACCCCTCTCCCCTCTAAAACCCTCAGTTTGTTTCTCAGAGTCTGTAGTCTTTCATGGTTCGTCTCCCCCTCCCATTTCCCCCCGTTCTTTTTTCCCTTCCTACTATCCTCTTTTTTTTTTTTTAACATATAATGTATTATATGTTTCACAGGTACAGGTCTGTGATTCATCAGTCTTACATAATTCACAGCACTCACCATAGCACATACCCTCCCCAATATCCATCACCCAGCCACCCCATCCCTCCGAACCCCCACCACTCCAGCAACCTTCAGTTTGTTTCCTGAGATTAAGAATTCCTCATATCAGTGAGATCATATGATACTTGTCTTTCTCTGATTGACTCAATTCGCTTAGCATAATACCCTCTAGTTCCATCCACGTCATTGCAAATGGCAAGATCTCGTGTTTTTTGATGCTGCATAATATTCCATTGTATATATATACCACCTCTTCTTTATCCATTCATCTGTCGATGGACATCTTGGCTCTTTCCACAGTTTGGCTATTGTGGACATTGCTGCTATAAACATCAGGGTGCACGTACCCCTTCGGATCCCTACATTTGTATCTTTGGGGTAAATACCCAGTAGTGCAATTGTTGGATCATATGGTAGCTCTATCTTCAACTTTTTGAGGAACCTCCATACTGTTTTCCAGAGTGGCTGCACCAGCTTGCATTCCCACTAACCGTGTAGGAGGGTTCCCCGCTCTCCACATTCTCACCAACATCTGTCATTTCCTGACTTGTTAATTTTAGTCATTCTGACTGCTGTGAGGTTGTATCTCATAGAGGTTTTGATTTGGATTTCCCTGATGCCGAGCGATGTTGAGCACTTTTTCATGTGTCTGTTGGCCATTTGGATGTCTTCTTTGGAAAAATGTCTGTTAATGTCTTCTGCCCATTTCTTGATTGGATTCTTTGTTCTTTGGGTGTTGAGTTTGATAAGTTCTTTACAGATTTTGGATACTAGCCCTTTATCTGATATGTCATTTGCAAATATCTTCTCCCATTCTGTCAGTTGTCTTTTGGTTTTGTTGACTGTTTCTTTTGCTGTGCAAAAGCTTCTTATCTTGATGAAGTCCCAATTGTTCATTTTTGTCTTTGCTTCCCTTGCCTTTGGCGATGTTTCTAGGAAGAAGTTGCTGCGGCTAAGGTCGAAAAGGTTGCTGCCTGTGTTTTCCTCTAGGCTTTTGATGGACTCCTGTCTCACATTTAGGTTTTCCATCCACTTTGAGTCTATTTTTGTGTGTGGTGTAAGGAAATGGTCCAGTTTCATTTTTCTGCATGTGACTGTCCAGTTTTTGCAACACCACTTGTGGAAGAGATTGTCTTTTTTCCATTGGACATTCTTTCCTGCTTTGTCAAAGATTAGTTGACCATAGAGTTGAGAGTCCATTTCTGGGCTCTCTATTCTGTTCCATTGATCTATGTGTCTGTGTCTGTGCCAGTACCATACTGTCTTGAGGATTACAGCTTTGTAATAGAGGTTGAAGTCTGGAATTGGGATGCCACCAGCTTTGCTTTTCTTTTTCAATATTTCTCTGGCTATTTGAGGTCATTTCTAGTTCTATACAAATTTTAGGATTATTTATTCCATTTCTTTGATGAAGTAGATGGCATTTTGATAGGGATTGCATTAAATGTGTAGATTGCTCTAGGTAGCATTGACCTCGTCACAATATTTGTTCTTCCAATCCATGAGCATGGAACGTTTTTCCAATTCTTTGTGTCTTGCTCAATTTCTTTCATGAGTATTTTATAGTTTTCTGAGTACAGACTCTTTGCCTCTTTGCTTAGATTTATTCCTAGGTATCTTATGGTTTTGGGTGCAATTATGAATGGGATCGACTCCTTAATTTCTCTTTCTTCTGTCTTGTTGTTGGTGTATAGGAATGCCACTGATTTCTGTGCATTGATTTTATATCCTTCCACTTTACTGAATTCCTGTATGAGTTCTAGCAGTTTTGGGGTGGAATCTTTGGGTTTTCCACATAAAGTATACTATAATCTGCAAAGAGTGAGAGTTTGACTTCTTGGTGATTCGGATGCCTTTTATTTCTTTTTGTTGTCTGATTGCTGTGGCTAGGACTTCTTTTTTTTTTTTTTTTAAGTTTTTTTTTTAATTTTATTTATTTGAGAGAGAGAGAATGAGAGAGAGCACATGAGAGGGGGGAGGGTCAGAGGGAGAAGCAGACTCCCCGCTGAGCAGGGAGCCCGATGCAGGACTCGATCCAGGGACTCCAGGATCATGACCTGAGCCGAAGGCAGTCGCTTAACCAACTGAGCCACCCAGGCGCCCGTGGCTAGGACTTCTAATACTATGTTGTATACTAGTGGTGATAGTGGACATCCCTGCTGTGTTCCTGACCTTAGGGGAAAAGCTCTCAGTTTTTCCGCATTGAGAATGATATTCACTGTGGGTTTTTCATAGATAGCTTTTATGATATGGAGGTCTGTACTCTCTATCTACACTCTGAAGGGTTTTAATCAAGAAAGGATGCTGTACTTTATCAAATGCTTTTTCTGCATCTATTGGGGGGATCTTATGGTTCTTATTTATTCTTATATTAATGTATTGTATCACATTGATTGATTTGCGGATGTTGAACCAACCTTGCAGCCCAGGGATAAATCCCACTTGGTCGTGGTGAATAATCCTTTTAATGTACTGTTGGATCCTATTGGCTAGTATTTTGGTGAGGATTTTTGCATCCATGTTCATCAGGGATATTGGTCTGTAATTCTCTTTTTGATGGGGTCTTTGTCTGGTTTGGGGATCAAGGTAATGCTGGCCTCATAGAATGAGTTTGGAAGTTTTCCTTTCATTTCTATTTTTTGGAATAGTTTCAGAATAATAGGTATTAATTCTTTAAATGTTTGGTAGAATTCCCCTGGGAAGCCATCTGGCCCTGGGCGCTTGTTTTTTGGGAGATTTTGATGACTGCTTCAATTTCTTTACTGGTTATAAGTGTTCAGGCTTTCTATTTCTTCCTGATTCAGTTTTGGTAGTTTATATATCTCTAGGAATGCATCCATTTATTCCACATTATCTATTTTGCTGGCATATAGTTACTCATAATATGTTCTTATAATTGTTTGTATTACTTTGGTGTTGGTTGTGATCTCTCCTCTTTCATTCATGATTTTGTTGATTTGGGTCCTTTCTCTTTTCTTTTTCATATGTCTGGTCAGGAGTTTATCAATCTTATTAATTTTTTCAAAAAACTATCTCCTAGTCTCATTGATCTGTGCTACTGTTCTTTTGATTTCTATTTCATTGATTTCTGCTCTGCTCTTTATTATTTCTCTTCTCCTGCTGGGTTTAGGCTTTATTTGCTGTTCTTTCTCCAGCTCCTTTAGGTGTAAGGTTAGGTTGTGTTTGAGACCTTTCTTATTTCTTGAGAAAAGCTTGTATTACTATATACTTTCCTCTTAGGACTGACTTTGCTGTATCACAAAGATTTGAATGGTTGTGTTTTCATTTTCATTTGTTTCTATGAATTTTTTTAATTCTTTATTTCCCTTTCAAATTTTCTTGTAGGGCTGGTTTCGTGTTTGCAGATTCTTTTAGTTTTTGTTTGTCCTGGAAGATTTTTATCTGTCCTTTTATTTTCAATGACCGCCTAGCTGGATATGGTATTCTTGGGTGCATATTTTTCTCGTTTAGTGCTCTGAATATATCATGCCAGTCCTTTCTGGCCTGCCAGGTCTCTGTGGATAGGTCTGTTGCCAATCTAATGTTTCTACTGTTGTAGGTTACAGATCTCTTCTCCCGAGCTGCTTTCAGGATTTTCTCTTTGTCTATGAGACTCGTAAGTTTTACTATTGGATGTCGGGGTGTTGACCTATTTTTATTGATTTTGAGAGGGGTTCTGTGTGCCTCTTGGATTTTGATTCCTGTTTCCTTCCCCAAATTAGGGAAGTTCTGTGCTAACATTTGTTCTGATATACCTTTTGCCCCCCTCTCTCTTACTTCTTCTTCTTCTGTATCTCAATTATTCTAATATTGTTTCTTCTTATGGTATCACTTATCTCTTGAATTCTGCCCTCGTGATCCAGTAGTTGTTTATCTCCCATTTTCTCAGCTTCTTATTCTCCATCATTTGGTCTTCTATATCACTGATTCTCTCTTCTGCCTCATTTATCCTAGCAGTTAGAGCCTCCATTTTTTATTGCACCTCATTAATAGCCTTTATGATTTCAACTTGGTTAGATTTTAGTTCTTTTATTTCCCTAGAAAGTGATTCTCTGGTGTCCTCCATGCTTTTTTCAAGCTCAGGTAGTATCTTTATAATCGTCATTCTGAACGCTAGTTCCGACATCTTACTAATGTCCATATTGATTAGTCCGTATTGATCTCTGGCAGTCAGTACTGCCTCTTGTTCTTTTTTTTTTTTTTTTTTGAGGTGAATTTTTCCATCTTGTCATTTTGTTCAGAGAAGAATAGATGAATGAGAGAACAAAATGCTAACAGGGCAACAATGACCCCAGAAAAATATATACTAAACAAATCAGAAGAGACCCCAAACGGGGAAAAGTAAAGGGAAAGAAGGAAAAAAAAAAAGAATATGATCAAATATGATCAGGCTGGTGAATAGATAGTGCCACACACTAGATTTTGCGCATATTTTGGTGTGTTAGAAGAAACTGCCTCTCACAATTTTAAATAAAGAAAAACTTATATATGTACAAAAATAAGGTTAAATACAATGAAGGGATGGGATACGACTGTAAAGTTGAAAATTATAAAAGATTTTATAAAAGGAATTGATAAGTTGATTGAAAAAAGAAAGAAATTAAAAGAGGGGGGCAGAGAATGTGATAAGGCAGGAGACTAGAACAAAGCCATACACTAGAGATTTAGGGTATATTTTGGTCTGTTAGAAGAAACTGTATCCCAAAATTTTAAAGAGAGTACTTATATGTATACAAAAAATAAAGTTAACTATAATGAAGGGATAGAATATGACTCTAAAAATGAAAGATAAAAAAATTTTTAAAAAGGGATTGAAAAGAAAAATTCAAAAAAATATAGAAAAGGAAAAAAATAAAGAAAATTTAAAAAATTAACTTTGAAAGACTCAAGAATCATGAGGAAAAAAGCCATGAATTCTATGTGCTGTATCCCCCTAGTGCTGGAGTTCTGCCATTCTCATTGATCGGTAAACTTGGTCTTGGCTGGCTGTTCTTGCTGATCTTCTGGGAGAGGGGCGTGTTGCCGTGGTTCTCAAATGTCTTTGCCAGAGGCAGAATTGCACCACCCTTGGTGGGGGCCGGACTAAGTAATCTGCTTGGGTTTGCTCTCTGGAGCTTTTGTTCCCTGAAAGCTTTCCCTACAGCTTTGGAGGACAAGAGTGAAAGTGGCCGCCTCCCATTCTCCACCCTGGAGGAGCCGAGAACTCAGGGCCCCACTAATCAGTGAGCCCCCAGAGAAAAGCAGTCAATCACTCCCATCTACCCAGTCTCTGTCCGCACTCTGTGCTCACCTGGCCTGTGACCGAGTGTTTCTATCTCTGGCGCACGACCCCGTGTGGAGTCTCCAAACCCAGCAGATCCCTGCGGTGCACTCCCACGCCGCTCCTCCCTGGGGAGGAAGGGGAGTCTCCCCGGATCTGCCACTTGTTGGGTCCCTGCTGGAAGAGCAGTGGCCCGACTGTGCTGTGGATCACGGTTTATGGCAACCCCGAGCTGAGAGCCCACTCCTTAGCTCCGTCTCTGCAGCCTACTTACCCGCTCCAATACCTGGGAGCTCTGCAGCACTCAGGCACCCCCGGTCTTTCTGTGACCACGAGGATCCTGAGACCACACTGTCCCAGCAAGGGTTCCATCCCCCGCTTAGCCACTGGAGCAACATCCCTCAGCGGAGCAGACTTCTAAAATTCCTGATTTTGTGCTCTGCTGCTCTATCACTTGCTGGTAGCCATCTGATGGCCACTCCCTCCCCCCGTGGTCTATCTTCCCATATATCACCTCGGATTCACTTCTCCACACATCCTACCTTCCAGAAAGTGGTCGTTTTTCTGTTCAGAGAGTTGCTGCTATCTTTTCTTTGCTCTCCTGTTGAGTTTGTAGGTGTTCAGAATGGTTTGATCTCTATCTAGGTGAATTCCTGGGACCAGATGAAATTTAGGTCTCCTACTCCTCTGCCATCTTGCTCCTCCTCTGTAGATTTATATATGTTGAATGCTTCTCACACCACAGGGATAAATCCCACTTGGTCATTGTGTATAGTCCCTTAAGTGTGTTGTTAAATTCAGTTTGCTAATTTTTTTTGTTGAGAATTTTTGCATCAATATTCATAAGGATGTTGGACTCTATATATGTTTTCTTGTAATGTCTCTGACTTTGGCGTTAGGGTAATGTTAACAAGTAAACAACACTATCTTGAACAACCATTGGTCAAAGAGGAAATTAAAAATAATTTTATGTTCATGATAAAAGTCTCCACAAAATAGGAAGTTTCCTCAACACAAATGTCATTTATGGAAAAGCCCACAGCTAGCATATTCAATGATGAAACACTGAAAACTTTTCATCTAAGATGTAGTACAAGGCAAGAATACCTTATCTCACCACTTGTGTTCAACATAGTAGCTAGTCAACATAGTCTTAGAAATCCTACCTAGAGCAGTCAGACCAAAAGTATCCAAATTGAAAATGGAAAAAGTAAAATTATCTCCATTTATAGGTGACAAGATTATAAAGATATAGAAACCAAAAAAATTCTACCCAAAAATTGTTAGACCTGATAAATTAAGTAAATTAGCAGGAGAGAAAAACAACATAGAAAAAAAACAGTGATGTCACTATATGAAAACAATGAAATATCCAAAAAGGAAGCTAAAAAAAATCCCATTCACAACAGCAACAAAAATAAAGTACCAAGGCACAAACTTAACCAAAGAGGAGAAAGAGTTGTACACTGAGAATTATAAAACACTGATGAAGAAACTAAAGAAGACACAAATAGATGGAAAGGCATCTCATGTTTATGGATTGCAAGAATTCATGTTAAAGTATCTAAAATGACTACAGATTCAATGCATTCACTATCAATCCTAATGATAATATCTTCCAGGAGTGTAATACAATATCACAAGAAGGATATTGATATTGATACATTAAAATATATAACATTTCCAAACTCATTAAGATCCTTCCTCTTGCTCTTCCAGAGCCATAAACATTTCATTCTCACCTTTACCCCATTCTTAAACACAGGCAGCCTCTAATCTCTTCTTCATTTCTATAATATTGTCATTTCAAGAATTTTATGCAAATTGGATCATTCAGTATATCTTTGTTTTTCCACAACATAATTTTCTGAAAATTCACCCATGTTTTTGTGTGTATTAATACAGTATGTATATATATATAAAAGATTTTATTTATTTGAGAGAGAAAGAGCGAGTGGGAGGGAGACAGAGAATTTAAAGCAGACTCCACACTGAGCTCAGAGTTGGATGTGGGGCTCCATCCCATGACTGTGAGATCATGACCTGAGCCAAATCCAAGAGTCAGATGCTTAACCAACTGAGCCACACAGACACCCCAATACTGTACTTGTTTTTATTGATAAGTCATATTACAGAGATACAAAACATTGTGCTTAACCATTTGCCCATTAAGGAATATCTAGTTAGTATCTAGTTTGGGGCTATTGGGAATAAAGCATAAAAATTTGTGAACAGGTTTTTATGTGAACATAAGTCTTTGTTTCTCTGGGATCATTGCCCAAAAGTACCATTGCTGGGTTGTACTGTAATTTCATGGTGAGGTTTGTTGTTGTTGTTGTTGTTGTTTTTAAGTAATTTCCAAACTTTCCAATGTATTTGTATTATTCTCTATCTCCCCATCTCTAAAGTGATCCAGTTTCTCACTATCTTTGCCAGCATATAATATTTTCACAATTAAAAAAAAATTAGCCATTCTGGTAGGTGTGTAGTGATATTTCATTGTGGTTTTAATTAGAATTTCTGTAATGGCTAATGATGTTGGACATATTTTCATGTGCTTATATGCCATTTGTTTATTTTCTAAAATATCTGTTTATGTATTTTTTCCCATTTTCTAATTGGATTGTAGGCTTTCTACTATTAAGTTTTAACAGTACTCTATGTATTCTAGATATTAATACTTGGTCAAAAATGTGGTTTGTAAATATTTTCTCCCTGTCTGTATCTTGTGTTTTTATCTTCTTAAGAGTGTCTTTCAGAGCAATTGTTATTTATTCTTATTTTTTAAAAATCAGAGCACTTATTTTTTAAAATTTTGATGTAGGACAGTTTATAATTTTCTTTCATGGATGGTACTTTTGGTGTCAGGTCTAAGAACTCTTTACATAGTTCTAATCCCAAATATTTTCTTTTATGTTACTTTCTAAAAATTATATAGTTTTATGTTATACATTTAACCTCATGATTCTTTGGGAAGTTATGTTTAAGTCTTGGGTTTTTCAAATACGGCAGCACCACATGTCTGAAAAAAAGGTTAAGCATGTTTCTGTAGGTCTCCTTGTGGGTCTCCATTTTGTTACATTGATCTATGTATCTCTCCTTCTACCAACATACACAGTTTTGGTTATTGAACTATGTATATTAAGTCTTGTAATCAGGCACAGAAATTCCTCACTTTTATTCTTCCTTTCCAAAATAGTTTGGGCTATTTTAGTTCTTGTGCCTTCCCATATACATTTTACAGTAATCTCTTCTACATTTAAATAATTTGATAGAGGGACACCTAGGTGGCTCAGTTGGTTAAGGGTCTGCTTTTGGCTCAGGTCATGATCCCAGAGTGGTTTCCAGCTTAGTGGGGAGCCTGCTTCTTCCTCTCCCCCACCCCCCCACCCCCACTTGCACTCTCTCTTGCTCTCTCAAATAAATAAGTTTTAAAAATAATTATAGCTAGATAGATTGTGAGTATGTGTCTGTCTGTCTGTGAGGGATTTCAGGACTATTTTAAGCCAA
Organism: Neomonachus schauinslandi; assembly: GCF_002201575.2. NCBI lineage: Eukaryota > Metazoa > Chordata > Mammalia > Carnivora > Phocidae > Neomonachus > Neomonachus schauinslandi. Next base: position 53,260,910 of record NC_058415.1, on the reverse strand, counting down.
TCTATCAATTTGGAGACAATTTACACCTTCACTATACTGAGCCTTTCAAACCAGGAACATATTATGTATATTTATTTTATTTTCTAGCTTTATTTCTCTGGATAGACCTCTAACACTATGTTCAATAAAAATGGTCAGAGAGCATATCCTTGCCTTGTTCTCAACCTACAGGGAAAGCATTTAGTCTCTTCTCATCAAGAATAATGGTAGTTGCAGGTTTTTGGTAGATGTTCTTTATTAAAGAAATTTTCCTCTATTTCTGTTTTGCGGAGGGTTTTCTTTTTAATCATAAATGGGTATTGAATTTTATCAAATGCTTTATCTGCGTTGTTTTATATAATCATGTCAGTTTTGTTCTTTAGCATGTTAATATAGTGGATTCCATTGTTTGATTTTCAGTTACTGAATGAACATTTCATCCTTGGAATTCATCCCCACTTGGTCATGGTGTATAACTCTTATTGTATATTGCTAAATTCTATTTAATAACATTTTGTTAAATTTTGCATATATATTCTTTACAGGTATTGGTATATAGTGGGTTTTGTTTGGAATTTTTTTTGTCTGGATTAAGTAATAGGGACATACTAACTTCAGGAATTGAGATTTGTTCCCTCATGTTTTGTTTTCCATAAAAGATTATGTAGAATTGGTGTTAATTCCTCTTTGTTTGGTAGAATCTTCCAGTGAAACCATGTGGGCCTCTAGATTTCTTCATTGGACATTTAAAAATTATAACTATTAAGGTCATTGAATTCATAAGACAATTCAATTTCTCTATTTCATATTTCATGAGTTGTGGTAGTGGGTGTTTTTTGAGGAGTTGGTCTATTTCATCTAAGTTGTTAAACTGATGCATTTAGAGTTCTTCATAGTATTCTTTTTTTTTTTTAAGATTTTTTTTTATTTATTTATTCATGAGAGACAGAGAGAGAGAGAGACAGAGGCAGAGGGAGAAGCAGGCTCCCCGTGGAGTGGGGAGCCCGATGCGGGGCTCAATCCCAGGACCCTGGGATCATGACCTGAGCCGAAGGCAGATGCTTAACCGACTGAGCCACCCAGGCGTCCCCATAGTATTCTTTTATCCTTAGATGTCTTCAAAATGTGTAGTAACATCTCCTATTTTATTTCTAATATTGGTTACTTACATCATTGCTTTTGGTCAGTCTTGCTAGAGTCTGTCAGTTGTATTGATGTTTTCAAAGAGCCATTTTTTAAATTGATTTTTCTCTATTGCTTTTCTGTTTTCAGTGTTGTTGATTTCTCATTAGTTTATGTCTTGTGAGTTTCTTTTGCTCTTCATGTTCTAAGTTCTTGAGGTGAGAGCTTAGATTATTGGTTTAGGACTTTTCTAATGAGTACATCTATTTATTGCTGTAAATTTACCTCCCCAATTGATTTAGCTGTGCCACACAAATTCTGATATATTTCATTTTGACTATCATTTTAATACATTTCATTTCCCTTGAGACTTCCTCTTTGAGTCCTGGATTATTTATGAGTATGATGTATAGTTTCTAAGTATTTGGAGTTTTTCCTTTTAACTTTCTGTTGTTGGTTTCTAGTTTGGTTCTATTGTAGTTGGATAAAATATTCCATATGACTTAAATTTATTTTGTTTTATTTTTTATGATCCAAACTATGGTCTATCTTGGTATATGTTCTATAGACACTTGAGAGAAATATCTATTTTGTTGTCATTGGATGGGATGTTGTAAAAATGTTGATTATATCCCATTGGTTGATTGGTAATTTTTGAGTTTTTATATTCTTATTGGTTCTCTGTCCAGTTGGTCTATCAGTTTTTGAGAGAGAAATGTTAAAGTCCCCACCTATAATTGTGGATTGGTTTATTTCTCAGTTATCTATGTATCTGTTGGCATCTCCAAGTTGTCTGCTTCCTCACATCCAAGTCTAAGCTATATGCAGCAAAAACAAAACCCGTAGAACTCATGTTCATGCTAACCCTTGGATTCTGGGGTCCTAGGCAGTCTTATTTTCTTTATCAAGTTTTTACAGTTATCTTGCATTGTTTTATATATTATGTCCAGAGTTTTTAGTTGTATTCAGTGAGAAGAATAGGAAAAAGTATGTCTACTTCCCTTCCTGAAGAGAAAGTCTATCTTTTTCTATTTATATTCCAGCTCTGGTGTGCCACAATCCCCTAAAAATATATTCCTGTCATTTTAAGGTAGTGTTTCTCAACTTGAGTGCAAGTTAGAATTACATAGGATCTTTAAACATTACTCATATCGTGATAACACCCCTAAATACTTTGCTTTATAGTTTGGAGTTATTCCCTGAAAATTGGGACTTATAAAAGCTCTCCATTAGTTCAAATAAGAAGGAAAAGTGGAGGATCACTATTTCAAGTAAATATTAAGTAATTCAAGGATAGAACCATAAGTACCCTGACATGATCTACCCTCTTGATCAAGCCAGTTGAGTCTCTCCCTTCCATGAGATTCTAGGTTAATGTCTGAGTTAACAGTATCTCACCAGTTGGCCTGAGCCACTGACCTATGAGCATGCCGTTATTATTATATCATCACTTTCATTCCTGAGAGGAAAATATTTAGATAAAAATCTATACAGAGAAACATCAGCAAGGTGGTAGAATAGGAGGATACTGACTCCCTACTCCCATGAACACACCAAATATTCAACTATACATAGAGGACTACCATCTGACAGAAATCCAGAAACCAGTTGAGTAAATTCTGCATATTGGACAACTGAGAAAACATCCACATTGAAATGGGTAGGAAAAGCTGAGAAACACTCAGGCCATAAATCCCACCCCTAGCACAGTACATTATAATCAGGAAGAAATCCTTAACTCCCATCTTTTCCCTGAGGATCAAGGGTTTTGGACCACACATCTAGTAACACCTGGGACATTGGCTTCTATACCATCTAGCTCAGAGAGCCAGTGGAGTTTGGCATTTTGGGGTCCTGGAGCACCAAGAATATAAATGAGCCATTTTTAACCATATCCTCGGAAAATATGAAATTCCCAGTAGGTATATGAAAAAATGCTCAATATCACCATCATCAGGGTGGTGCAAGTCAAAACCACAATGAGCTATATCCCCTCACACCTGTTAAGATGGCTGTTACCAGAAAGACAACAGATAAGTGTTGGCCAGAATGTGAAGGAAAGGGAACCCTCTTGCACTGTTGATAGGAATGTAAGTTGACAGAAACATTATGGAAAAAGCATGGAGTTTCTTCAAATAATTAAAAATAAAACTACCATATGAATCTGTGATCTCACTTGAATATATATCCAAAAGAAGTAGAATCGCTACCTCAATTAGATATCTGCACTCTTATGTTCATTGCAGCATTAATCAGAATAGCCAAGATATGGAAATGACCTATATATAAGCAATATATCTAAACTATATATTGTGTACATATATATGTGCATATACACGTATATATATGTGTGTTTGTGTGTGGAATATTATTCAGCCTTAAAAAAGAAGGCAGTCCTGCTAGTTAAAACAACAGGGATAAACCTGGAGGGCATTATGTTAAGTAAAATAAACCAGACATAGAAGGCAAACTTTGAATGAGCACGCTAATATGTGGAACATTAAAAAAAAAATTAACATGAGCCAAACTCATGGTAACAGATTGCAAAATAGTGGTTACTAGAGGCTGGGGCAGAGGGCAAAGGGGGATATTAAAAAAACTAGAATGATATTTTCTAGGGCCTAATAGGAGGACGTTATAGGAATTTATTGTCTATTGGGTACAGGGCTTCAGTTTTGCAAAACACAAACAGTACTAGAGGAGGATGGTGCTGATAGTTGCACAAAAATAGGAATGTACTTAATACCACTGAACTTTATACTTACAAATGCTTAAGATAGTAAGTTTTGTTCTCTGTATTTTGCCACAATATAAAAATTCAAAGATATTCATACATATCCCCTTGTTCTAATTTGATACTTAGTTTGGTAACTGTGATTTTCCCAACAATATTTCTGAGAATTGCCTTTAATTTTTAGAGGTAAATGAATAAATGTCTGAGAACATTGGTTATATAAAAATAAAAAATCTCAGCTAAATGAAAATTCTGTTTCCATCATCTCTTTTTTTGACATATCTGCCCAGTAGCCAAATATTCATTGCTCTTTACACTCTGATCTTTGGTACCCAAAAGATCTTTTGAAGTTAAAATGTTAACAGCAAGACTTTGATCCTATAATCAGGGGAAAATGTCATATAAATGTAATGCTCCTGGGCTCTGAGCTTGGGCATGTGTAATATAAATCTTTTATTCTTGATTATGTTTTGGTGATGTTGGCTCTTTTTTTTTTTTCCCCACAAACACAGTGAATAGCTTTCTATTCATAGTGAATGTGTAGTCTATACTTTTGAAAAAGCAGTCTGTATATTTAAAATATATTTTTCTTTTTTTAATTGGAAAATAATTAGTAACATTTATTCAGATTTTATGTAAGTTAAGGTAATGCTAGTAATATAACAAACTTTGAAATCTCTGTCGTTTAAAAAAAATTGAAGTTCATTTTCTCCTAGTAAGGTCCCAATTTTGGCTCTGTACAAGGCAGTCACTTAGAGACCCAATCTGATAGGAGATTTGCCATTTTCCACATGATAGCTTTTAAGGTTCCCTACAATAGGAGAAGGGAGAAGAAAGAATGGAGAATTAGACTGGAAATTGTATTTAATAAGCTGATCCTGTTGGGGGGGGGAATACATTCCCCATACCCACATTCCATTGCTCAGAAATCCTAGCTACATGCCCAGACTTAGATAAAGGAAGTGTATTTGATTATCAGCTAGTCAGTCTCTAACTTGTCTTCTTACATACATCATCTAATTTAACATTCAAAACAATGCAGTAAAATCATATTTTACAGATGAGTAAACTGAGGCTTTGAGAGATTAATGCCCTGAACCAAATAACCATTAGAAATGGGATCTCAGAGTTTGACTTCTTCTTTGCCAATTCAGATGCCTTTTATTTCTTTTTGTTGTCTGATTGCTGTGGCTAGGACTTCTAGTACTGTGTTGAATAGCAGTGGTGATAGTGGACATCCCTGCCATGATCCTGACCTTAGGGGGCAAGCTCTCAGTTTTTCCCCATTGAGAATGATACTTGCTGTGGGTTTTTCATAGATGGCTTTTATGATATTGAGGTATGTACCCTCTATCCCTATACTCTGAAGAGTTTTAATCAAGAAAGGATGCTGTACTTTGTCAAATGCTTTTTCTGCATCTATTGAGAGGATCATATGTTTCTTGTTCTTTCTCTTATTAATGTATTCTATCACATTGATTGATTTGCAGATGTTGAAACAACCTTGCAGCCGAGGGATAAATCCCACTTGGTCGTGGTGAATAATCCTTTTAATGTACTGTTGGATCCTGTTGGCTAGTATTTGGTGAGAATTTTTGCATCCATGTTCATCGAGCATATTGGTCTGTAATTCTCCTTTTTTTTTTTTTTAAGATTTATTTATTCATTTGACAAAGAGAGCACAAGCAGGGGGAGCAGGAGAGAGAGAAGCAGGCCTCCTGTGGAGCAGGGAGCCCAATGTGGGGCTCAAAACCAGGACCCCAGGACCATGACCCAAGCCGAAGGCAGATGCCTAAGCAACTGAGCCACCCAGGCACCCCTGTAATTCTCCTTTTTGATGGGGTCTTTGTCTGGTTTGGGGATCAAGGGAATGCTGGCCTCATAAAATGAGTTTGGAAGTTTTCCTTCCATTTCTATTTTTTGGAACAGTTTCAGAAGAATAGGTATTAATTCTTCTTGAAATGTTTGGTAGAATTCCCCTGGGAAGCCATCTGGCCCTGGGCGCTTGTTTTTTGGGAGACTTTTGATTACTGCTTCAATTTCCTTAATGGTTATAGGTCTGTTCAGATTTTCTATTTCTTCCTGGTTCAGTTTTGGCAGTTGATACATCTCTAGGAATGCATCCATTTCTTCCAGGTTATTTAATTTGCTGGCATAGAGTTGCTCATAATATGTTCTTATAATTGTTTGTATTTCTTTGGTGTGGGTTGTGACCTCTCCTCTTTCATTCATGATTTTATTTATTTGGGTCATTTCTCGTTTCTTTTTCGTAAGTCTGGCCAGGAGTTTATCAAAGTGGTGGGGGGTGGGAGCAATGGGGTGGCTGGGTGATAGACATTGGGGAGGGTATATGCTATGCTGAGCGCTGTGAATTGTGTAAGACTGTTGAATCACAGAACTGTACCTCTGAAACAAATAATACATTATATGTAAAAAAAAAAAAAAGAAGAAGAAGAAGATAGCAGGAAGAGAGAAATGAAGGGGGGGAATCAGAGGGGGAGATGAACCATGAGAGACTATGGACTCTGAGAAACAAACTGAGGGTTCTAGAGGGGTGGGGGATAGGGGATGGGTTAGCCTGGTGATGGGTATTAAAGAGGGCACGTACTACTGGGTGTTATACACAAACAATGAATGATGGAACACTACATCAAAAGCTAATGATGTAATGTATGGTGATTAACATAACATAATAAAAAAAATTAAAGTCATGGCACAATACAAAAAAAAAAACCTAATGTAATGTATGGTGATTAACATAACAATAAAATTAAAAATTAAAATTAAAACATTAAAAAATGGGATCTCAGGATTTTATAACTTTTTTAAAAATGATTTTAGTTACTTGTTTGAGAGAAAGAGAGACAGAGAGCATAAGCTGAGCAGGGAGCCTGATGTGGGGTGCAATCCCAGGACCTTGGGATCATGACCTGAACCGAAGGCATACGCTTAACTGACTGAGCTACCTGGGTGCCCCAGGATTTTCTAACTTTAAAACTCATATTATTTCAGGTGCAAAATGAAATTCCATTTCCAAAGCCCTTTAATCAAAGAAAAATGAAGTAAGCCAAAAGAAGTTATTCAATAATTTCAATTCACTAAAAATTAGAAACATTTTTTGTTTTGCCATTGTGTAATATTAAGATTTATGTGGTGTTTCACTAATATTTCCTTTTTAATAAGATGAAAGAAATCACCCTTAGGTAAAACTATAACCTTCATGCAAACTTGTACTCCATGTAAAAAGTCCGAGGCTATGTAAAAAGTCCGAGGCTGTGTCAAAATTTTCTGGTTTTTTTCACCTCACACCAGTCAGAATGGCTAAAATTAACAAGTCAGGAAAGGACAGATGTTGGTGAGGATGCGGAGAAAGGGGAACCCTCCTACACTGTTGGTGGGAATGCAAGCTGGTGCAGCCACTCTGGAAAACAGTATGGAGGTTCCTCAAAAAGTTGAAAATAGAGCTACCCTATGACCCAGCAATTGCACTACTGGGTATTTACCCCAAAGATACAAATGTAGGGATCCGAAGGGGTACATGCACCCCGATGTTTATAGCAGCAATGTCCACAATAGCCAAACTGTGGAAAGAGCCAAGATGTCCATCGACAGATGAATGGATAAAGAAGAGGTGGTATATATATACAATGGAATATTATGCAGCCATCAAAAGGAATGAGAGCTTGTCATTTGCAATGACGTGGATGGAACTGGAGGGTGTTATGCTGAGCGAAATAAGACAGAAAGACATGTATCATATGATCTCACTGATATGAGGAATTCTTAATCTCAGGAAACAAACTGAGGGTTGCTGGAGTAGGGGTTGGGGTGGGAGGGATGGGGTGGCTAGGTGATAGACATTGGGGAGCGTATGTGCTATGGTGAGTGCTGTAAATTGTACAAGACTGTTGAATCACAGATCTGTACCTCTGAAACAAATAATGCAATATATGTTAAGAAGGAAAAAAAAAAAGCTAGCAGGAGGGGAAGAATGAAAGGGGGGAAATCGGAGGAGGAGACAAACCATGAGAGACGATGGACTCTGAAAAACAAACTGAGGGTTCTAGAGGGGAGGGGGGTGGGAGGATGGGTTAGCTTGGTGATGGGTATTAAAGAGGACATGTTCTGCATGGAGCACTGGGTGTTATGCACAAACAATGAATCGTAGAACACTACATCCAAAACTAATGATGTAATGTATGGTGATTAACATAACAATAAAAAAATTTAAGGGGCGCCTGGGTGGCTCAGTCCTTAAGCATCTGCCTTCGGCTCAGGTCATGATCCCAGGGTCCTGGAATCGAGCCCCACATCGGGCTCCCTGCTTGCTGGAAAGCCTGCTTCTCCCTCTCCCACTCCCCCTGCTTGTGTTCCTGCTCTCGCTATCTCTCTCTCTGTCAAATAAATAAAATCTTTAAAAAAAATTTTTTTTAATATTTTCTGGGGTTTTTTTTCAATATTTTCTGGGTTTTTTTTTTCTAAAGATTTTATTTATTTATTTGACAGAGGGCAAGAGAGCACAAGCAGGGGGAACGTTAGAGGGAGAGGGAGAAGCAGGCCCCCCTTCCAAGCAGGGAGCCCGACATGGGGCTCGATCCCAGGAGGCTGGGATCATGACCTGAGCCCAAGGCAGACGCTCAACCATCTAAGCCACCCATTTTCTGGTTTTTAAAACACTTGGTTGCCTTTCCTCAATCAAGGCTAAAATCAAGGCAAATGAGAGAAACTTAGCAAGGTATTGAAATTTGTCAACTCATTTTCATCCTAAGAAAAAAGGATGGTACATGAAGAATAAAAATAACATAAATTCCTTTAGTTAATGTAAAGTGAGATTTGAAATCATGATCTTGGGCGTCACAAATCATAATAGCTGTTGGAATAGCCTGGTGGTGGGTATTAAAGAGGGCATGTTCTGCATGGAGCACTGGGTGTTATGCACAAACAATGAATCATGGAACACTACATCAAAAACTAATGATGTAATGTCTGGTGACTAACATAACATAATAAAATCATAAAGAAACACACAAAGAAAAAAGAATTAGCTGAATAAGATGGTTCATTTCATTATTGCTAATAAACAATAACTCAGTAAGTTATTTGTGGCCATTCAGGAGAGTTATAGATATAATTATTTGACTGCTCACTCTGCTCAGAATTCACTAAGAGAAGTTTATATTTGCAGCTTAACTGGAAAACATCGCACATAAATGTTGAATAGAAAATGTGCACTATACTAGACACAGTAGTGAAGAACAGCTTTCAATGGTCTTCTATCAAACACAAAAGGAAGGCATTTGACGGTGAGGTGACACTCTTCCCCTACCAACATTCCTATAAAATGTTTCAGCAATCCTCCGAAGTCAGCCACCAATAAAACTTTGGAGTAAGTAAATCAGAACTGACTGCAAAGTTCTTAACATGGCCCAAAGTTGTCATTTGTGAACCTTTTCTGCCTGCCCACCTGCACATGTTGGGGGAGATTTCATGTTACATTTAAATGCCTTTAATCAGTCACTCTGTTTGGGATTAAATACTGATGTCAGGTAACATGATATTGAGGGAGAGAAAGAGAGGAAGGAGACCAAATAAAATATGTTAAATAAATTCATTTCCATAGAGCTCTAGGTGGAAATTAGGTCAAGTCAGGATCTTACTACTTTTCATAACAGAAGAAATAAATTACATAGTCGAAACAGTTGCAGTTTCTTTTAGAATTCTAATTTGCAAGGAAAATTCTTACAGTGTACCTACTGTACCCTTTATACCAGTATCTGTGGTTTATTTGCATATTTAAATGGACAAAAGTGAAACCTCATAAAATATTTTATGAAATGATTCTTCACACATGGATAGTCAAATAGGTCAAGTGGCAGAAAAATGGCTAGGTAAAATATTAGCAAACAAGACTATAATCTAACACTCAACTAACATTGTGGCTGCCACGAATCCAAGTGCCTATTTAGTGCTCTGAAATTTTTTTTAAAAATCCTAAAACTTAAAATAGTTATTTAAAAAGGGAAGTTGAGTATAAGATCACCACTTTATTTTCACAGGTTCATGTTTTTCTTGAAGATTTTGTTAATCTCATATAAAATTAGTTTGAAAAAAACATGGAAAACATGCATATCACCACAGGGACTAGCTTGGCCTTTATTTTAATTCTGTGTTCTCAGTATGTTTTCTGTCTCAAAGTGTATACATAAAATAATAGTCCATTAGTTTTTATTCCTTTTTCATAATTCATAAGTTTAAGAATCACACTTCTCAGAAAGTCATCTTCATGTTTCTAATTTGTTTAACTTTCTGGGAGATCAGTGATTATAACTTCAGTTTTAACTAATTTTGAAAGAATCAAAACATTTATTGAATATTAAAAAGTTACCTAGCTAAGGTTTTAAAACCAAAGGAAACTGAAAATGGGATGAATTTTTAAAAGTAACATAACAAACAGAAAAACCAAGGTATACTTAAAGAAATCTGTAACAAAGAAAGAAATTGTGAGTCTAATTTCTCTCTACCTTCCAAAAAAGGAGTTGAACATATAAAGTGTAAATGAGAGGTGAAACTCAGTTTGTCTATTCACTTACATGGAAGAATATAAGAACATTGAGAGAGTTAAAAATGCAGGGCAAGGGCAGTGAATTCTCATGTATGTCATTGTGTGCTTTCCTGAATGATACAAATGTGTGTACTGTGGGTTTATTCAAATCACAATGGTTACTCAGTCTGGTGGATGCACCACAGTTGTCCCTTATAGGCCTTACCTTCTAAGGATACATATGTAGTTTATCATGTCTTTTGTCCATTTTGTAATGGAATTTTTCTCTTTTAAAATCTTTTTTTTTTCACTTTTGAACTTTAGAATTCTTTCCATACTCCAGATACTCTTCCTTTGTAAGATATGTAGTTTATAAATAGTATCCTCTAGTCTGTATCTTGACTTTTGATCTTCATGGGGTCTTTCATGGAGCAAAACCTCAGTTTGAGGTCCAATTAATATTTTTAATATTAATATTTTTAATATTTTTCAGGGACATGATTTAGGTGTCAAGTGTAAGAACTATTTGTCAAAATTCTACTGTTGTACATTTTATATTTGGTTTGTGATTTATTTTGTGTTTATTTGAACATTAAGATTTGAATTAGATGTTTTTGCCTATGAGTTGGGCATATTTTTGCTGGTCTGTTTTGTGTTTGCTCCTTTGTTCTATTATCACTCTCTCTAACCTGCTAGTGCCAAGTCTTAATTGCTATAGCTACGCAGTAAGACTTAATATCTGATGGAGTGATACTTCTTATTTTATTCTTCTTTTCCCAGGTTGTTTTAACTATGCTACAACTGTACCTTTCCATGTAGGTATTTGTTTGTTTTTTTTTTTATGATCTGTTAGTCACCATACAGTACATCATTAGTTTTTGATGTAGTGTTCCATGATTCATTGGGTTTTTTGTTTGTTTGTTTGTTTGTTTGTTTGCTTTTTACTATAACCAAGAGATGGAGAATTCCCAGCATGTCAGGTCCTATCAATTGGTCATCTCCACAGTAATCCTTGAATATTTGCTGTGAAGACAAAGGGAAAATGGAAGAACCGTGAATTTCACATTTGGCAGAAAAATGGCTCCTATAGAATGATTGATGTTTGGCCACAAATATTTCTTTACAACATGGGAGGTACTTGGAGGGGGTTGGGGGGATGGGTTAGCCCAGTGATGGGTATTAAAGAGGGCACGTATTGCACGGAGCACTGGGTGTTATACGAAAACAATGAATCCATGTAGGTTTTGAAATAAGGATGCTTATGTCCCCAAAAACAAAACAAAAAACACTGCCCCCAACTTGTGGGATTTGGATAGGTATTGTATTAAACCTACAACTTAATCAGGAAAAAATGTACATTTCCACTTATGTTGGTTATTTCAACCCACAAAAGTGACCTATACATTTATTTAGGTCTTTTAAATATATAATACTTTCTTTGGAGTCTATATAATTTCCTTGTGATTTTTAAATTCAGGATCTACATGTTCATTTTTAGTAGTTGGAATTGCAACTTTTATTGAATCTTCTATCATCTTGTTGAATTCTTTCATTCTATGAATTATGTTTGTAGATTCCTTGAAGTTGTTTAGATAATCATGTCACATGAGAACGTGGAAGTTTTCTTTCATCCTTTTCACCCTTTTACATTTCATTTCTTTATTCTCCCTTATTTCTGTGGCTAGAATGCCCAGTATGGTGCCTGAAGTGATGGGGCAGATTGCCTTGTTCATAATGTTAAGTGGAAAGCATTCAGTCTTTCACATTCAGTATGATGTTAGCAATAGATTTTTGGAGATTTTTTCTTTATCATGTTGAGATCATTTACTTCTAATTTGCTAAGATGTTTTACTGTGCATGAGTATTGGATTTTCTCAAATATGTTTTTTGCATCAGTTTATAGTATCATATTATAGTTCTACTTCAGCTGTTATCATTAAATTCACTAACTTAAATTCATTAATTTAAAAATGTTTTAGTAGCCTTACATACCTGGAATAAATGTTACTTTTCCATGGTATATAATTCTTCACATTGTTGAAGTCAATTTGCTAATATTTTGTTGAAATTGAACTGAGTTTGCATAGATAGCATGTAGTGGGCCATATTTTATTTTTATCCACTCTAACAGTCTGTGCCTTTAATTAGTGTAAATAGATCATTTATATGTAAAGTAAATTTAATATGTTAGAGCTGAAGTTCACCATTTTATCATTTGTTTTCTGTTTTTCCTTTCTTGTACCTACCTTTTTTTTTTCCTTTTCTTTACTTTTATTGGTTACATAAAGATTTTTAGTATTTCATCTTGATTTATTTAGCACTTCTGAGTGTATCTTTGTATATATGCCTCTATAATGATTGCTCTAGGTATTACGGTGACTTAATACAGCCTACTGATAGTAACAATCTCCACTTCAAGTAAAGTGTGAAAAACCTAATTTCCATTTCAATCTCTTTAACTTTCACATTCTAAATATATTTTCTTGAACATAATATAGTGTTACAATTGTATTTCAGTAATGAAATATTTTTATGAACCTTACAAGGAGAAAAATAATCTATTGTATATACCTAAATGTCAGCATTTTCCATTTTTTCATCTTCCTTCCTGATTCTCCATTATTCCCTCTTTTATCAAGTCTTATCTGTTGGAAGAACTTCCTTTATCCCTTCTTTCTGAATAGGTCTGATAGTGACAAAATATTTTAGTTTTTCTTTGAGTGAAAATGTATTTGTCCTTCATTCCTTACAGATTTGCTGGATATAGAAATCAGTTGATGATTATTTTCTCAATACTTGAAATATATGTGACTTTTTGCCACTACAATTTTATTTATTTATTTATTTTTAAAGATTTATTTATTTTAGAGAGAGAGACAGAGAGAATGAGCAAGCAGTGGAGGGGCAGAGGGAGAGGAAGAGAATCACAAGCAGACTCCCCACTGAGGATGAAGCCCGATGCAGGGCTTGAACTCATGACACTGAGATCATGACCTGAGTGGAAACTAGGAGTAGGATGCTTAACCCACTGAGCCACCCAGGTGCATCACCACTATGATTTTATAGGAAAAGTTCCCTTTTGGTAATGTATTATTTTAACCTGATTGCTTATATATATATATATTTTTTGCTTTGTCTTTATTTTTCAGAAACTTAACAATAGTGTGTCAGTGTATATTCCTCCTGTTGGAGATTCACTTAGTTTCTTGAATCTATAGGTTTGTGTCTTTCAGCAAATTTGGCAAGTTTTCAGTTAATATTTCTCTGTATATTCTTTCAGTCTATTTTCTCTGGGAATTTTGTCCTCAAGTTCACTGACTATATTTTCTGTCATCTTTACTATATTATTGAGCCTATCAATTGAGTTGTTCCCCTTATTGTGCTTCTCAGTTCTATAGTTTCCATGTCTCTTTTTAAAACAACTTTTATTTTTTAATGAGTTTTTCTGATATTTTTTCCTATTTGTTTCAAGATTATTTGTAATGCTTGGTTAAGCATTTTTCTCATGGCTGATTTAAAATCTGTGTCATAATTTCAACATCTGATTCAACTCAGTGTTAGCATCCAATCATTTTCTTGCCTCATTCAAGTTGTGAATTTCCTGGTTTGTGGCATTGCAATCTTCCAACATGGTGTCTCTAGGTGGGAAATGGGTGTCTCAAGCTTTTTGGTGATTCTTGGACTGGGGTAGCATAACTTTACCCTTGCCCCCAGGGTAATTGGTATCTTGGTGCAGGAGCAGACCCTCAGTCAAGATGGGGAAGTTGAGTCCTTCCAAGATTTGGAACTTGTTGGGGTAGAATACCTCCTACAAGTAGAAGAGCTAGAGTGCTTCCAAGGAGAGGTGCTTCTTGTGTTGGGATCATTTCTATGACTGCCTTTTAGCTACCTGGTGTTTTTGAATGGATATTGGGAGATTCGGGACTTCACAGACAATGTTCCCTTTTTTGGTGAAATCTTGGCATTGATACCTAGTTACTTTCATTGAGGGAGGTAGTCTCAGATCCTCTGGGATCACGAGGCTTCTCAGGTCAGGCCACTTGTTAGAGGGTTAAATATTGTTCTTTTGCAAGTTATGCTTGGATACCCTGTGTCTCTGAGTGATTGATAAGACTCTCAAGTCCATGCCAAAAAAGAGACTTTCTGTGCTGGGCATTTGTTGTACTGGAATACCCCTTGCCACTGCTGCCATCCATCTTGGTACCTCTCAGTGAGAAAGGAGAGTGTCAGACCCACAGGGACAAAGACCCACAAGGAGGCTTTCTGGATCACATGCCAGTTGTGGAAAGTGCAACTGAGTTGCTATGCACTCATCGGTTTCATTGGCATTACAGTTCAGTGTGGTGGAAGAATAAGCCCACCTGAATTCTCTTTAGTGGCTAGGTTGGGTCACCTTATTGTATTAGGGTTCATAAGATGTTCTGCTGCAGTGTTGTTCCTTTAATCCTGGGTTCCTAACAAGTTTTCTTTTCTCTCTCCTCCTTTGCTACTTCTTTCTTGGTTGCCTCTTGGATTCTTTCTAGACCTTATATCTGAATTTGGAAGACAAGAATAGGGTTTGGGTGTTAAGAATTGACTTTAATCCAGTTTTTAATGATCCAAAGAGATGGGGAGTAGCTTGAAATAAGTTTGAGAGTATGGACAATGCTAGGTTCTTAGCCCATAGAGACACTGGATTTTATATTAATTATGGTTAGGAATCAGTGAAGAATCAGAAGCAGAAATGTAATTTAATTTTATTTACTTTAAAAAAAATTTTTTGCCCTAATAATAGTGTGAAGAATAAATTGCAGAATAATAAGTTTAGAAACAGGTTAACAACTTACTAGAGTGTTCCATTAGTCTAGAAGGGAGATGATGGTGGTTTAGACTAGGGTAATGGTGGACATGAAGAGAATTTGATGTGTTTTAGAATTAGGTTTGATCTACTCTCTCTCTAATAAATAAAATCTTTAAAAAGGGAGAGGGGCACCTGGGTGGCTCAGTTAGCTAAGCACCTGCCTTTGGGTCAGGTCATGATACCAGGATCCCAGGGAGCCTAGTGTCAGTCTCCCTGCTCAGCAGAGAGTCTGCTTCGCCCTATGCCCTTCACTCTCTGCCCTGCTTATGCTCTCTTTCTGAAATAAATAAATCTTTAAAAAAAAATTAAGTTTGATCTAGCTCATAAAAGAGGTACTATTAGAACTTGTTCTGGAAGTAAATCTTGTGAATACTAATAAAATGTGAATATCAATAAAACAAATAGGTAGAATTAAAAATTTTTGGTTTTGGTGTCAATACAAAAAATTGTTGCCATGATCTATGTCAAGGGGCTCACCATCTGTGTGTTCTCCTTGGAGTTTTAAGATTTCAAGTCTTACAGGGCGCCTGGGTGGCTCAGTTGGTTAAGCAACTGCCTTCGGCTCAGGTCATGATCCTGGAGTCCCTGGATCGAGTCCTGCATCGGGCTCCCTGCTTGGCAGGGAGCCTGCTTCTGCCTCTGACCCTCCCCCATCTCATGTGCTCTCTCTCTCATTCTCTCTGTCTCAAATAAATAAATAAATAAAATCTTTAAAAAAAAAAAAAGATTTCAAGTCTTACATTCTAGTCATTAATGCATTTTGAGTTGAATCTTTGTGTATGGTATAAGACTGTAGTCCATTTCATTCTTTTGAATGTGTCCAATTTTCCCAGCACCATTTATTGAAGAGACTGTCCTGTCCCCATTACACATAGTTCCTTTGTCATAAATTAGTTGACCATATATATGTGGGTTTATTTGGGGGTACTCTATTCTTCTGTTGCTCTATGTGTCTGTTTTTATACCAATACCATATTGTTGTGATTACTATAGCTTTGAAATATAGTTACAAATAAGGAAGTATTATACCTCCAGCTTTGTTCTTTCTCAAGATTCTTTGGCTATTCAAGGTCTTTCGTGGCTCCATACAAATTTTATACTGGCTTGTTCAAGATAGTGAAAAATGCCATTAGAATTTTGATAGGGATTGCATTGAATATGTAGATAACTTTGGATTGAATGGATATTTTAATAATAATACATCCAATTCATGAGCATGGAATATCTTTCCATTTATTGATGTAATTCTCAATTTCTACCAGTGTCTTGTAATTTTCAGTGTAGTCTTTCACCTCCTTGGTTAAATGTATGCAATTGTAAAAGGGATTTTTTTTCTTAATTCATTTCTCTGGTAGTTTATTATTAGTATATAGAATTGCAAATAATTCTTGTGTTCTGTATCCTGTAGTTATGCTGAATTCATTTAATAATTTAACAGTTTTTTGGTGGAGGCTTTAGTGTTTTCTGTATATCATACCATCTCATTTGCAAATAGAGACAGTTTTACTTTTTACTTTATGATTTGGGTGACTTCTATTTATTTTTCTTGAATAGTTGCTCCAGCTAGGGCATCCTGTACTATGTTGAATAAAAGTGGGGAGAATGGGCATCCTCATTTTATTCTTGATCTTAGAAGAAAAGTTTTCAGATTTTCACAATTGAGGATGATGTTACCTGTGGGCTTGTCATATGTGGCCTTTATTATGTTGGGTATGTTCCCTCTATACCCACTTGGTTGAGAATTTTTGTCATGAATGGCATTTGAATTTTGTCAAATGCTTTTTCTGCATCTATAGAGATGAACATTGGATTTTCTCCTTTTTGTTAATTTGGTATGTCCCATTGATTGATTTGGGGATGTTGATCCATCTTGCATCTCTGAAATAAATCCCACTTGATCATGATGTATGATCTTTTTAATTTATTGTTTAATTTAGTTTGCTAATATTTTGTTGAGGACTTTTGCATCTGTGTTTATCAGGGATACTGGCCTATGCTTTCTTGTCTGGTAGAGTCCTCATCTAGTTTATTTATCTGCATAATCACTCTTGTTTTGTTCTGATATCTTCTGGAAAGTTCCATAAAGAGTTAAAAATGCAAATATGCATACATTCACTAGGAAGTGTTGGAATGGAAAAATAGATGCACATATCTGTACTTGCTTATATACATAGTTATCTCTGACTTGACTAGAAAGAATACAAAGTCTCTAATTGGGTTAATGGAACCCTAATTTTTGCGCCATCTTCCCTTATAATGAAGCATTTTCAAAATGAGTGTGTTGTGGTGTTTTGGGAAAATGACTTTTCCTCATTTAAATTTTTTTCAACTTTTGTGTGTGTGTCAGTAAAGTGGTCATTTGGATTTCAAAGATTTAGTATGTAAGGGAGCAGTACTTTAATCAGTCTGTGTAAAAAAATGAAAAAATCAATGTCAGTATTGCTAGGCTCTAACCTTGCTAACCCTATTGGTTTTATGCTTACTCTCATTTCCTCCTACATTGTCGTCATTGTGTGATTGTATGAAAAACACTACAAGTTTAAAGTTAGATCTCTATAAAACTACCTTAGTTTTTATTTATGAGACAGCAAGTTTAGGTCATTCAGCTTTTCTTCCCACCTATCATTCTGTCTACTCCTGAAATAAATATTAAAGGAAATAATAAAAATATTGCCAATTGAATGAATTGCAAACCTAGGTTGGTTTAAATATCCTATGAGACTGGAATCATTAACATTGTGGGAAGTAAACATAGAGCTTTCATCCAGAGGATACTACTGCTGTATTGAATGCTGATTCCACATGTGGCTGTGATAAATGGCATTTATTTAAGTCCAAATGTCCTGTCTACCCTTTGTTAAGAAATTCCTTTTTTTTGTCCTATGATAAGACAAAATAATAAAAGATACTAAAAGTATGAAGAAAATTGTTTATAAAAATGATGTTATTCAAATCAAACAATAATTTTCTTAGCCTCTGTGAAAGATTCAGAAATTGAACCACATAAAATCAATTTAAAATGTATTGTTGAAAATAGTTCTTCTTTAAAGTAATCTTTCTCTTCAGGAAGTATTGAATAATTTCCTTTTAATGTCAGATGTTCTCTTTTTGTTCTCTTTAATGTCACCTTCTCTATATTTTTCTTCTAGGCCCACTTGAATCCACACCCCTCACTCCTTTTTCTTATCTGATAAGTATAGAAATTAAGTTCATATTAGGAATTTGACTCAAACTTCTTTCCTTTTAGATCTTTGTATTCTTCCTATTTGATGTCATTTTGATTACATTTTGACATTCATGATAAATTCCCATTCTATTTGTGTACCCCTGTGACAGTCAGCAGACTCTTTTCTGTGCTAGTTTTTCTTATTCTGAAATAATCTCCTTCATGTTA
This sequence comes from Neomonachus schauinslandi, assembly GCF_002201575.2. Classification (NCBI taxonomy): domain Eukaryota; kingdom Metazoa; phylum Chordata; class Mammalia; order Carnivora; family Phocidae; genus Neomonachus; species Neomonachus schauinslandi. Next base: position 53,242,300 of record NC_058415.1, on the reverse strand, counting down.
CCTTTGCCAACTTCTTATTTAAACTTGCTCAGGATCAAAGTTGTTCATTGCCCTTTTCTATTCTTTCTGACTGTTCCCTAATTGTTCTCTTGACTGCTAGATCCTGGGGCTGTCTCTGTTTATTATTCTCTTTTTCCATTTAGAAGACGTCTGTTTACAATTAGGCAGCATCCTAAGGCTCAGTAACAATAGTCCTTTCAAGCCTGGTACAATTAAATGTCAGTTCCCAACAAACTCTATCTTAGGAAACTAAGAAATACAGAAAGGGTCACTTCCAGAGTATGGTCAGTTACTACTCAAGTACTGTGACTAAGGACATTCGATTTTCACAAGCAGAGTAAAGAAAATCCACTAACAGGATGTTCCTGAATCTCTAACTGCATTCTTTAAGTCTTTAATAACTTTTCATCAATTCTACTCCTCAGTATGGAAATATTTACTGAAATAGACAAATAAATGTTAGAAATGCAGCAGTTCCCTAATGAAAGAAAGTACAATAGGTTTCATCTTCATACAGATTCCAGTCAATTTGTAGTGGCCACATGGATCATAATGTTAGGAGGGAGTCTGAGGTCACAGTGAATAGCAGCCAAAGAGACTACTGTGATTTATCAGTGATACCTGCCTTGAACATAGGAACTGAGACTGATACCTAACTGCTGTCTTCATCATCCTTGATCTAACAAAAAAACTACTGAAGTCCTTTTGAGGGGAAATAGTGAATGATGGCACCTATGAATGAAATTGTCAATGATGTAGAAAATTACATGGCAAGAGAGTTCTGAAGGCAGGAAGCTAGTAATGAGACTGTTGCTGTATTTTAGTTCCCATTCATGATGTCTTATTATTTTTACTAATCTTTAAGCCATTTACACACATTCTCTTTGTAAAAACAAATAAAATTTAAAAGAATGGCTTGAGTCTCCTTAATCAACATTCTTAGATCTAATCCTTGCTCCTCTTCCCCAGAGATAATCATAGTTAGAAGTTACTAATTTTTCATGTATTCAATAAATTAGGGTTTCTTAACTCTAGCATTTCTCATATTTTGGATGAGATAATCCTTTGTTGTTGGAGGTTGTTCTGTGCATTGTAGGATGTTTAGCAGCATCCTTGGCCTCTGCCTACTAGATGCCAGTACCAAACCGTAATTGTGACTCTGAAAATGTCAAATGTCTCCAGTTGAGAAGAACTGACATATATACATATGAAACCATAGGAAATGTATAGAAAGAGAACTCCGTTAAACACAGATGTGGAAGATGTTTCATATAAGCTTACTCAATTCTGTTCTAATTCCCCTGCATATTAGTGTGTGGAAAGCCACATTTCCAAGACTCTGTTACAGTTCAGATTGTGCATATTTTCTACATTCAGCCAAGCTAAAGTACCAGCATTTGATTTTGAAGGCAAAGAAAATAGCAGGAAGCAGATACAGGACTCCTCTGGCAAGCAAGACTATATCATGTTTGTGTGAACTGCATCAGAAGTCTAAAGTCAGGAACCTAGTTGCACGCCTATGGAGAGATATGGGGCCAATATTTTGTTGGCCCAGCTCATGGCAGACACAGTGTGGTCCTGGAGTAAGAAATAGTGATGGTAGTGTCTTTATTCTCAGGCATCCCAAACATGACACACTCACTATATCTACCTGGTGGTTTAGTTCAGCAGTCTTGTTCAGGGAATTGGTCAAGAGCTGCTTACCTAGTCTTTTCAGTGATTTTGTAAGCCACGTAATAATAGGTCATAAATAATAAATCAACTTCTCCTTACCCTACCTAGAGGGTATCTGATGGTCAACAGCTAAATCAATGCTCGTTTTTTGTGACCTTCTGAAACTTTAATAAAAATAAAAATAAAGGATGTTTAATTATAAATTTACAATTACAAAGAGAAGATGAGTGGAGACTAGTGGATACAGGATGTTAACAAACTTCATGATAGAATGTGGATGAGGTACCAACAGATTCAGAAAGTTGATTTCAAATGCCCGCAGAGGATAATACAAATAAAAGCAAGATAATTAATATAGAACCTGAGTAGACTTAGGAATCAGAGGCACTGATATTGGGTGGGATATAAGAGTGGGAATGAGGACTGGGTATGATGTGTGGGACTAAAATCAGGGAGATAGGTAAAAAGCACAATATGAAGCAGGTATACCCCCAGGTTATTTCTCCTTCTATACATCCCACTCACTACTTACCTCAGACTTGTTTTCCAGGGACCCGGAAAAATTGAATTGGAGATGCATCAGACTCAGGGACACTGGTCACTGCAGATGAAAGAAAGCTACACTGCAAAAAGCAGAAGTGTTCAGTGAAATTTAGCCCTTCTTTATGAATAAGAATACTGGTAGCCAGATTTACATACCCCAGGTGTGAGATAGGTGAATCCTTCTATGGAGACACTGAATAACCCAATAAAACAGACCTCTAGATACTGGTATTTTGAAGTCCTTCCAGGAAATGTCTGAGTCCCCAATCTGCCCATATCATTCTTCTACAAGGAAAATCATTAGTTGACAGTCTTCTTATCCCCACCTTCCCAACATAAAACTTCTATCAGTATTTTAGTGCCCCAAACTTAAGTATGAAAGAAAACATAAAATATCAAATATTTGGGGGTGGGTGTTTGGGAGGGGTGGAGGAGCAATACAGAGTTGAGGATTTCCCACAACATGAAAGATAAAGACCTAAACAAATAGAAAAAGGAATTAGGAGAAAATAGGATGTGAGTGTGTGTGTGTGTGTGTGTGTGTGTGTGAAAGAGAGAGAGAATGAGAGAAAGTACCCAAATGAGCCAGCTAGAGCCTTTTTTTTACCCTTCTAGAGTATTCTTTTAGGACCCGATACTCGAGGACTCCCTGACCTACTCACCTGGAGCCAGCTTCTAGGTCCACTGCATTTCCGTGTTGGTTCTCCCAAACGCAGACCATACCATAGTAGCAATAGCTGCTTGGGGGTGGAGATGTACTGTGTAGAAGGTGACTGAACAGGCTTAACTTGTGTCAAGACGCACAACTAGGAGGAACTATGCTGGGTCCTACAGGAGCCTGAAGTGGGCAGAGACAAGTGGATCCGGAGCCAGTTGTTCATTCTCTTGCCTCAGGCACTGCAAATGAAAGTTAGCCAAGGACCTGTTCCCCACCCACTACCCAATAATCCTTGGGTGACAGAATGTCTGACTCATGGCAGATCTTAGAAACTCCATGGGCCTCAGATTTTGCCTAGGTAAAGATGAGAAGCTTGAACTTTATCTGAAGATCCTTTAAGCACTAACATTTTATCATTTTTCTTCCCTTTTGATGCTTTTTCATCCCCAAACATATATTTTTTTGCAGGGTCGTATAAATAATAATTTTACCAAATACTACCTTTTATTTCCAAAAGACATGGATTAAACACACATAAAGAAGCAGGTTTACAGTCATTTCTGTTGTTATTGTTGGTTTCCTTCCTTTCTCTCTCTCTCTCTCTCTCTCTCTCTCTCTCTCTCGCCCTGTAGAAGTCTTTAGGTGAGCAATAATGCCCCCATTGACCAGTGAGGCCTCTGGCTGTGACTTGACATCTTTTGGTTCATTTTTCCCTTAGACTAAGTTAAGGTGCCAAACCTAAAACAATTTTTCTATGCAAGATTTAGCATGGAAGGAATTACTGAAACCACAGGGTGGAAATTAATGATTAGCCTGAGATGCTATTAGCATACCAGCAGGCGAAAAGACTAAATGAGCTATGATCTGAAGTAAAATATGTCATCCTGGAAATTGCGAGTGATATGATGGAGAAACAATGCTGGGTAATAGGGGAGGAGAAGGAATGAGCTATTAGACTGAGAGGCAAGGAGACAAGCATTTAAATTAAGAGGACAGGACAATGAGACAGCGTGAGTTAAAGTCACGAGAACCCAGACTGAATGACACTGGTTAGTGATTGCAGACAGGAAACAATCCATCAGCTGGGCTAGAATGCAGCACTAAGGGAACTGGGAAAGGAAAAGGATGCAAAAGGACTTTACTAAGATAAAACAAGCCGACATAAAATTCATTCTAAGCACATTCCCTGAAGCAACATCATTAAGGGCTGCCATGAGTAAAAGGCTCACTAATCAGAAAATTACTGAAGAAAAAAAATGGGGTAAGCCAATACAAAAAAGACTGGGCAAATGTTTGAGGTAATGTACAAAAAAAAAAAAAAAAAGCCACTCTACACTGTTTTGGCAAAGGGAGTGTCAAAGTGCAATAGTTCTATACAGAGAGAGAGGATGCGAGACAGATAACCTCATCAAGAACTGGTCTCTGTTTTAGAAGGAAAGGTGCATGAGTTTTACTGTTGTCAGCCTTAAAAATGAAAGAGCCAGTTATTACACCAGCAAAATGAGTTTATTCAGGGATAGCAAAGGAATTGTAATTCAGGATAAGCAAACTGTGGGCAACCATAGGCAGATCTGAAGAGACGAAGGGGAGTTCAGCTTTTATTACATTTTGGAGGAAATTGAGGAGGTTTGTTTTACCCAAAAGTTCACTGGGGAAGAAGAGGAGTTTGGGGTTGTGGCGGGTTCTCATTGGCTGGGGACAGTGATTAGTGCGTTGTTCCTGGGCAGGAAGGGGTCTCTCCTTTTTGAAAGGAGAAGATGAAACTCCTGTGTGAAAGGCCTCCGTGGTCAAAGAATTTTTATCTTCCTTCTTTCTGCTGGTTGCAGAGTTGTCTGTGCCTGAGAGCTCCCCCTTCAGGGCTTTCCAAATCCGTCTGAAATGAGGTCTCCTTTATCTTCACACAGTTTAACATTGTTGCCTTCACAGTGATGTGTAGTTCCACCCTGTGTGTCTGGCTCCGGGAAATTGGAGTGGGGCAGAGAGAGAGAAATCAGCCTGTAGCTGGCACTGCGAACAGGCTGGGGAAATGAGGATGAGGTTTTTCCATTTCCTGTGAGTAAGAACAGTTAATGAAATTAGCTACCAAATTAGCCTCTTTAATCACAAGAAAGCATTGTTTTCCACTTTTCGAGGCAAAGCTATGGAGATTTCTGATTCCTACAAATTTCCAGGTTCAAAGTTAGATTACAGATTCCAGCAAAACCTTTTTAATTAACAACCCCAAACCCAAAGAATAAGATTTGGAATCTCAGCACCCCAGCATCCTGACAGTTAACTTTTTTAAAAAATTGGAATTTACTTTTGCTATGTGCTTATAAACTGAAAATAATGAATTTTATTGATAACTTTTCATTTTAAGCAAAAAGGAATTGAAGCCTTAATAAAATAATCTGATAGGATTTTTTAAAGCAAACTCTCATTTTGTCAGTAATATTTCCAACCCATTTTATTCATTAACAAACTTTTTTTTTTCAAATTTTATTTCCAGAAAGTAGGGCTACATAGGTGTGCAGGATACAGTTGATTTCCTTGTGTAATAACACTCTAATACAGGAGTCAACATTTTTAAGTTCACTGGGGAAAATGCCGCTTTATTGATGCATATCACACGGAGTGAGGAGGCTAAGATGACATTATGCGCTTTCTTGGGTGATGAAATAATTCTTCACAGGAAAGATGCTTGAGCTAGAATTTGAAGAATGAGAAGGGTTTGCCACTTAGGCAAAGCGGAGGTAATTTGGGGCTGACACCTGCATGAACATGAGCTCGTTAATGTGCAACATGAGTAGGGAAGTTATGTTTCTAAAAAGATGGAGCAGGGAGAGTGAAGAAGAGGGCTAGTGAGTAGTAGGTAGGCATTTAACCAATAGTAGAAGAGCTAAATAACATACAGATATGACACAATTACCACCAGTTTAACACCTGAGTTGGAACTTTATTTTATCATAAGAGCATGTGACTTGCTTGTTCTGCCTGATTTGATCTTGGTGATCAATGACAATATACACTGCTCTCAAGTCAAATTTGTCATCACAGACTAGTTTGATCTATTGATTTGCTTTTTCCCAGCTCAGCTACCTGCACAGAATATTTCAGGAAGGGCAACAAAACTGTATCTTATGTTACATTCAACAAAGATGTCTCAGAATGGTGTCATGTTATGATTGGGCAAATCGTAGTTCTTTTCTTCCTGTTTTTTTGAGTTAACAAATTTCTTAACCCTTACATGTCTTATTTATTAATTGGTAAAAATGATTATTCAGACAGATGGCTTATTTAAGGAAAGTAGTTACTTTTTTATCCCTTGGGGAAGAACCATCTGCTCGGATTGGGACTAGGGCGTTTCCAGATGTTATCATTTCCCTATAACCTGTGGAGTCTTTGTAACCCATTATTTCAACTGTGATGTCGTACCTTATACGGAATAACAGCTGGCTTACATTATCCGCCCTGTCAACACATGTGAAACACCTAGATACAGCCAAATATATAGGATGGAAACCAAAGCTCTTTACATATCTCTCCTCACCTCACCTTTTGATTCAAAGTTTAAAGCTTCTGTTATTGGGACTCCTGGGTGGCTCACTCGGTTAAGCCTCGGACTTTTGGTTTCTGCTCAGGCCCTGATCTCAGGGTCATGAGATTGAGCCCATGTCAGGCTCTGCACTCAAAGTGGAGCCCCTCCCCACCATGCTCTCTGTCTCTCTCTCTCCCTCTCTCTCAAAAATAAATAAATCTTAAAAAAAAAAAAAAGTTTAAAACTTCCATTATTAAAACTAGAGTGGACATGAAAAAAATAATTAAAAATGGGCAAAGGACTTGAATACACAGACATTTCTCTAAAGATCTACAAATGATCAGTAACCACACAAAAAAATAGCCTTCACTGATAATTAGGGAAATGCAAAACAAAACCACAATGAGATGCTATCTCAAAGCCATTAGGATGGCTAGTATTTTAAAGCTGTTAGAACAAAGAGAAAATAGTAAGTGTTGAGTACTGGCAGGAAACAAACAGAAAATGACAAATCTTGGGTATTGGCAAGAATGTATATCCAATACAATTGAAAGCAGGGATTTAGATTTACACATGCTCATAGCAGCATCATTCCTGATAGCTAAAAGGTAGAAGCAACTCAGGTGTCCATTTATGGAAGAATGGATAAACAAAATGCAGTGTATACATATAATGGAACATTATTCAGCCTTGAAAAGGAAGGAAATTAAAAACATGTTACAACATGGATAAACCTTGATAACATTACGCTAAGTGAAATAAGCCAGTCACAAAAGGACAAAATGCTCTATTATTCTCCGTACCTAGAGTAGTAAAATTCACAGAAATAGAATGATGGTTGCCAGGGGCTGGGGGCAGGGGTAAAAGGGAGATACTGTTTAATGGATACAGAGTTTCAATTTTGGAAAATGAACCGTCCTGGACATGATGGCAAAAGTTAATAATAATGTGAATGAAGTGTATTTCATTGCCCTGAACTGTACACATAAACTATTTTAAATGACAAATTTAGTGTTTTGTATATTTTAACATAATAATAAAGTAATTCTGTGAATTAGTTTGTTTCTAATATTGTGAAAACTAGTAAAGTGAATTCTAACTGGGACGTTGTGCTTCACTTTTCCTTCCCAGCTCAGGAACAGATTATGGAAAACTTTGTAGCACGTGCCCTATTTTCTTAACCTTTTATCTTTTACTCTAATAAGCTGATAAATGTATTATATACTCCAATAAAACTAAAATGTCAGCTTTTCATGATGCCCACAGTCTTTAAATTTTTCATACTGGGTCAAGGGTGGCAGCATAACAGCTGAACAAGGAAGCAAGACATGAGATCAGACGACAAAAGAAAGACATAGGGAGATCCCAATGCATCAGAGATCACAGATGTAAGCAAAATCAACGGAACATAAAATTAAAGTTCAGAGTATGGTGGGAGATATATGTATATAATTACAAGCCAGAAATCTTCAGAACCTAAGGATCAAGAAAAATGCCACACAAAGCAGTCACTGTTCAAAATCGAAAGAACTAAGTGAAAATTTGCATTGCAGTAACACTGGAAAATGAGATATAGTGTGATAGGCTTCCCCATATAATTTAAAAGACCTCATCTCTTCTGTATTCTTGCCCACTTCCACCAGTAGCAACCTAACTAGAGGCCGAACAGAATGATAGTAGGAATTATTTATTGACAGTTATTTTTTAGCTACAGCACATGCCAATATTAATAATAATGAGAACTAACATCTGCATAGCACTTGTCATGCTTCTTCTATCTAAATAGTGGTGGTTTTCATTTTTCTGCACCAGGGTTGGGTTGTGGTCCTGTATTAGAAGCAAAGATCCTGCCAGTAAATACTCTGATAATAAAGTTAAAAAAAAAAAAACTTCAGTGATTTAAGATTCTTGCCTTTAATTATTTATAAAGTAGGAGGTAAAAATAATAAAACTTTATGAAGAGGGCTAATTTTTAACTTAAAATCACAAAAACTACACTGTTGTTGTTTTTTTTTTAATTTTATTATGTTAGTCACCATACAATACATCATTGGTTTTTGATATGGTCATCCACAATCCATTGTTTTTGTATAACACCCAGTGCTCCATGCAGTACGTGCCCTCCTTAATACCCATCACCGGGCTAAACAATCCCCCCTCCCCCCTCCCCCTCCCCTCTAAAACCCTGTTTGTTTCTCAGAGTCCATAGTCTCTCATGGTTCATCTCTCCCTCCAATCCCACCCCCATTTTTCCCTTCCTTCTCCTAATGTCCTCCATGCTATTCCTTATGTTCGACAAATAAGTGAAACCATATGATAATTGACTTTCTCTGCTTATTTCACTTAGCATTATCTCCTCCAGTCCCATCCATGTTGATGTAAAAGTTGGGTATTCATCTTTTCTGATGGCTGAGTAATATTCCATTGTATATATGGACCACATCTTCTTTATCCATTCATCTGTTGAAGGGCATCTCGGCTCTTTCCACAGTTTGGCTATTGCGGACATTGCTGCTATGAACATTGGGGTGCATAGGGCCCTTCTTTTCACTACATCTGTGTCTTTGGGGTAAATACCCAGAAGTGCAATTGCTGGGTCATAGGGTAGCTCTATTTTTAATTTTTTGAGGAACCTCCACACTGTTTTCCAAAGTGTCTGTACCAACTTGCATTCCCACCAACAGTGTAAGAGGGTTCCCCTTTCTCCACAACCTCTCCAACATTTGTTGTTTCTTTCCCTGTCCATTTTTGCCACTCTAACTGGTGTAAGGTGGTATCTCAGTGTGGTTTTGATTTGGATTTCCCTGATGGCTAATGATGATGAACATTTTTTCATGTGTCTGTTAGCCATTTGTATGTCTTCTTCAGAGAAGGGTCTTTTCATATCTTCTGCCCACTTTTTGACTTGATTATTTGTTTTTTGGGTGTTGAGAAAAACTACACTGTTAATGCATAGTCCTTTATAAAAGGAATAATTCAAGAAAAGAAACAGTATTAAATGCAACATTCATGGCTTACAATAGTTAAAAAAAAAAAAAAGGAATCAACTTAAATATTCAGTTGTAGAGAGATAATTATTTTAAAAATATTGTAGCAGCATGAAGACACTTATAAGCAGTAAGTGGGGAAAACGCAAGATAAAAATGATACACTAAAATCATAACCATTTAAAAATATGGTCATTAGACTTAGAGACTACATATACTTGTTGGTAAATGAAAATGTATGTGTTTTTTTTCTTTTCTTTTAAACTTCATGTAATGATACTATGTTACTTAATAAGAAATGTATGGCTTTAACTAGAATGGGGTTAAGAGCTCTTATGTAAACAATATTTATATTATTTCAGTAATATCTGGGAAACCTGTAAGATAAGTTGTTATCTCTACTTAGAAGAGGAGGAGGAGGAGAAGGGGGGGAGGGGAAAGGGAGGAAGACAAGGAGGAAGAGGAAAAGTAGTGATGGTGGTAAAGGTAGTAAATTATGGTTAAACTGGTCACACAGTTATCAGGTAGAAGATTTGAGATTTGAAAAGGAATTGGTCTGCCTCTGAAACCTGGCATCTTTCTATCATGCTTTCTCCACGTTCTACCCCATGTCACCTCCATGACTTGGAGCCCCATGTAATTATTCCAGCTTTCATTTCTGATGAAGAATGACCAGTAGATGTGTCCCTGAATGCAAAAGCCTTCAAACCTTCCCCCATTTCCCTCACCCATTCCCCACTGAGTCTCATTTTCTTCTCCAAATCTAATTTGTTTTATATCAACAAAATTTAAAAGTTGGGTGAAGAAAGCGTACTACCTCAAAATCTGTATTCTCATGCTAAAATGATTGGTTTTAAACTTTTAATTGTGAAATAATGTTAGACTTACAAGTTGCAGAAATAGTGCAGAGGTTCCTATCTCTTACTATAAGCTTCCACTCACATTAACATCTGACATATCATAGTAAAATGATCAGTACCAGGAAATTAACATTGATACAATACTATTAATCAAACCACATATCACATTCAAATTTCACCAGTTTTTCACTAATGTCCTCTTAACATTTCAGGATCCAGTGCAGGAGCCCATACAGCATTTTTGTTGTTATTTTCCTTACTCTCTTCCAGTCTGGAACAGTTCTTAGTCTTACTTACTTTTTATAATCTTGACACTTATGAATAGTACTACTGATTGTTTTGTAGAATGTCCTTCAATTTGGGTTTGATTGATGTTTTTGCATTATTGAACTGAGGTTATGAGTGTTTGGCATAAATACCAAAGAAAAATAATGTCAATATATCTTTTTACTGGTGATGTTAATTTTGATCACTTGATTAAATGATGTCTGCTGGGTTACTCTCTTTCCATTTGTAGTTAATATCTTGGGGTACATATTTTGAAACTAATAATACCCTCTTTCTTCTCAACTTTCCACCTGCTACTCTTAGTATCCTCTGGTAGATTCTGCCTGCAGCTATTATGTTTGTGTGTTTGCCCACTACTGATGTTCTCCTGACATCTAATTTGAATCTGCAGTAGCTAAAGGGTACATACATTGCAAAAACACACATATATATTTTTTTCCTTTCTTAGAGCCTCAATTCATATAGGGAATGTAAATGCATCTCTTAATATTGTTCCCTTAATCAGCATTGAAGTCCATGAAAAACTGCTAATTTCTTCCAGTCTCACTTTCTTTGTGTCTCACTTTCCTCAGCCACCTCCTTTACTTTGGAACTAGAGTAGCCTGAGTGAAAAATAAGACCGCCCTGTGTGCCATGAGTCTATTTCCTGCATAAATTCTGATGGGGAAACCATCAGCAGTATTCCTTTCAATATGATAGATGTCAACAACCAAAAAAATCCCATTGATTTTATTAGATACCCTCTAGTTTGGGCCATTAATGAAACAAATTTGATTACATGTAAGAAAAATCTCTGCAGGTTCCTTCTGTTTTATTATTGTCTAGCCCTTCTTATCCTGTTGTTTTTTTAAAGGAATCATAATCGTAGGCTGAGATGCTGTGTTCCCATAACACCAAAGGAAAAGCTTCCCCTCAAGCACAATAGGGGGAATTAGGTTACTGTAAGAACCCCCATCCTCCGGCTCCATTAAGAAGAGATTAAGAGAAACAATTTACGGAGTAGGCTCACCTGTACCTTTTATATTTATGTGTGTCCCCAGACAAGTCTTCCTTCAACTTCAGTTTCTCTAAAACTAAAGACAGGAAGATAAGTGCTCTCTAAGATCTCATATTTCATGGAGCTTTGAAAATATTAGTTAAACTGATAGAAGCCAGGTGTAAATTAGACAGTTAAACAACAGCATTGGTTTTCCAAAATATATTTTTATTAATTTTATTTAAAAATAACACTACTTGTTTTTCTATTTTCACACTTTTTGGAAATTAACTCTGACAAGTAGAAGGTAGGTTAAAAATTAATCCTTATAATGTATATATGAGTAAGTTTATTTCTATCATTTGCATATTACTTCAAATACTCAATATTTTATAAATTATATCAAGACATAAAAAGAGGCATGTTCATTATTTTCTCTGACATATAATGGGTATTCATAAGTGAAAGTTCTTTCAATTTACATTTATTTTTCAGTTGGCCTATAGCAGAACAATCTTAGGCAAAATTGTTCAGTAAGCCAATTTGTCTTTGCTTTCCCTTATTTTCCTTCTTTACTACACTCCAAATACAAAAGTGTGAATAGAGTTAACAGGATCTTTGTCTTAGCCATCTCTGTATTTTTAGTGCTTGTACAGTATTGTCATATCGTAGGCATTCAGAATGTTTTGGTTGAACTCAATGGAATTGAGTGGGATGAAATGCAATGCAAAATTGTGTCTGGTTAGGCATGAGAGATCTGGAGGTGAAAACTGAGAATTTGAGGTCAAATCACAGCTCAGTCACTCAACAACTGACACATAGCATTTACCTGGTCCTCAGACAGGAAGTCTAAAAGAAAAAATATATTTTTTAAAATGTCCTTAGAGAGTTGTCTTGCACAGTAAACAATGACTGAACTTCCTCTCCAATGACAAAATATGTCTCCATAATATGAAATAGTGCCATTACTGAGCCAGAAAATTCAAGAATTTGGGGAATATAGAATGCAAATGAGATTAGATCAAAAGCAAAGCAAAAGCATCATAATCCAATACACACAACATAAGGTGGAGCAAATGTCAGCAAGAAAAAAATTTTTGACACCCCCAGTTCTAAGTAAAAAAATATCCTAGTCTTTTTTTTTTTTTAAGTTTAAATTCTAGTTAGTTGACATACACAGTTCAATATTGGTTTCAGGAGTATTGTTCAGTGGTTCATCATTTACATAAAACACCCAGTGCTCATCATAACAAGTGCCCTCCTTAATACCCATCACCCATCTAGCCCATCCACCACTCACCTCCCTCCACCAACCCTCAATGTGTTCTTTATCATTAAGAGTCTCTTACTGCTTGTTTCCCTCTCTTTCTTTTCCCTCCCATATGTTCATCCATTTTGTTTAAATTCCACAAATGAGTGAAATCATATGGTATTTGTCTCTGATTGACATATTTTACTTAGCATAATACATTCTAGCTCCATCCATGTCATTGCAAATGGCAAGATTTCTTTTTGATGGCTGAGTAGTATTCCATTGTATATATATGCACCACATCTTCATTATCTATTTGTCAGTAGATGGGCATTTGAGCTCTTTCCATAGTTTGGCTTTTTTTGATAATGCTGCTGTAAACATCAGAGTACATGTACACCTTCAAATGTGTATTTCTGTGTCCTTTGGGTAAATACCTAGTAGTGCAATTGTTGGATGGTAGGGTAGTTCTGTTTTTAGCTTTTTAAGGAACCTCCATACTATTCTCCAGAGTGGTGGTACCAGTTTGCATTCCCACTAACAGTGCAAGGGGTTTCCCCTTTCTCTGTATCCTCACCAACAGCTGTTGTCGCCTGTGTTGATAATTGTAGCCATTCTGAGAGGTGTGAGGTGGTATCCCATTGTGGTTTTGATTTGTATTTCCCTGATGATGATGATGAGCATCTTTTCATGTGTCTGTTAGCCATTTGTATGTCTTCTTTGGAATAATGTCTATTCATGTCTTCTGCCCATTTCTTAACTGAATTATTTGTATTTTGGGTGTTGAATTTGATAAGTTGTTTATAGATTTTGGATACTAACCCTTATTCATATAGGACATTTGCAAATATCTTCTCCCATTCCAAGGCTGCAGAACCTTTTTATCTTGATGAGGTCCTAATAGTTTATATTCGGTTTTGTATCAGTTGAACCCAGCAATGTGTCTCATAAGAAATTGCTACGGCTGAGGTCAAAGAGTGTTCTCCTCTAGAATTTTGATGGTTTCTTGTCTCACATTTGGGCCTTTCATCCATTTTGAATTTATTTTTGTGTATGGTGTAAGAAAGTGATCCAGTTTCATTCTTCTGCATGCTGCTTTCAAGTTTTCCTAACACCATTTGTTGAAGGGACTGTCTTTTTTCCATTGGATGCTCTTTACTGCTTTGTCAAAGATTATTTGCCCACATAGTTGTGGGTCCATTTCTGGGTTTTCTATTCTGTTCCATTGACCTATGTGTTTGTTTTTGTGCCAGTAGCATACTGTCTTGATGACTACAGCTTTGTACTAAAACTTGAAGTCCAGAATTGTTATGCCTCCAGTTTTACTTTTCTTTTTCAAGATTGCTTTGGCTATTCAGGATCTTTTGTGGTTCCATACAAATTTTAGGATTGTTCTAGCTCTGTCAAAAATGCTGTTGGTATTTTGATAGGTATTGCATTAAATGTATAAATTGCCTTGGATAGTATAGACAAAAAAATACCCTATTCTTAAAAGCTGTGCCTAACTTACTATCCCAGGAACATTTTCTTTCTAAAGTAGACTAATTTCTACTTAGAAGAAGATCTCATGTCTGGAAATTAGGATCTGAAGAAAAAGAGAATATAGCTGGAGTTCCCAAATAAAAAGAAAAAGAAAGATTCTATCCATAAAAGAAATTTGCTGAAATACTATCACCTTCTTTTTTGGAAATTAGTGGGTGCCTACTTTGTCTGCCTCATAAAATAGTAAAGAAAAATCTTATTTGCCCCATACTTCAAACTTAAAAACTACTTTAATAGAATGTATGGTTAATACTCATTTAAAGGAGGGAACAATTGGGAATACAGGCCTATATACTTGTGAGGAAAATACATAAGTATTTCTGCTTGACCCCACCTGATTCTCCATTCAAAAATGTGAGAAACAACTCTAATCACCCGACAATTTAGAAAAGCGAAAACAAACACCTATTTGAAAATGGAACAAGATGTGCAAACAGAAAATCAGATGCGGGGTATAAAGTAAAAATTAAAAAAAAAAACACTCTAGTCCATATTCTTTTTTTTAAATTTTATTATGTGATGTTAATCACCATACAGTACATCATTAGTTTTTGATGTAGTGTTCCATGATTCATTGTTTGCGTATAACACACAATGCTCCATTCAGTACGTGCCCTCTTTAATACCCATCACCAGGCTAACCCATCCTCCCACCCCCCTCCCCTCTAGAACCCTCAGTTTGTTTCTCAGAGTCCATCGTCTCTCATGGTTCGTCTCCCCCTCCGATTTCCCCCCTTCATTTTTCCCTTCCTGTTATCTTCTTTTCTTCTTCTTCTTTTTTTTTTTTAACATACACTGTATTATTTGTTTCAGAGGTACAGGTCTGTGATTCAATAGTCTTACACAATTCTCACAGGGCTCACCACAGCACATACCCTCCCCAGTGTCTATCACCTAGCCACCCCATCCCTCCCACCCCCACCACTCCAGCAACCCTCAGTTTGTTTCCTGAGATTAAGAATTCCTCATATCAGTGAGGTCATGATACTGTCTTTCTCTGATTGACTTATTTCACTCAGCATAATACCCTCGAGTTCCATCCACGTCGTTGCAAATGGCAAGATTTCGTGTTTTTTGATGGCTGCATAATATTCCATTGTATATATATATACCACCTCTTCTTTATCCATTCATCTGTCAATGGACATCTTGGCTCTTTCCACAGTTTGGCTATTGTGGACATTGCTGCTATAAACATCGGGGTGCACGTACCCCTTCGGATCCCTACATTTGTATCTTTGGGGTAAATACCCAGTAGTGCAATTGCTGGGTCATAGGGTAGCTCTATTTTCAACTTTTTGAGGAACCTCCATACTGTTTTCCAGAGTGGCTGAGCCAGCTTGCATTCCCACCAACAGTGTAGGAGGGTTCCCCTTTCTCTGCATCCCCACCAACATCTGTCATTTCCTGACTTGTTAATTTTAGCCATTCTGACTGGTGTGAGGTGGTATCTCATTGAGGTTTTGATTTGGATTTCCCTAATGCCGAGCGATGTTGAGCACTTTTTCATGTGTCTATAGGCCATTTGGATGTCTTCTTTGGAAAAATGTCTGTTCATGTCTTCTTCCCATTTCTTGATTGGATTCTTTGTCCTTTGGGTGTTGAGTTTGATAAGTTCTGTATAGATTTTGGATATTAGCCCTTTATCTGATATGTCATTTGCAAATATCTTCTCCCATTCTGTCAGTTGTCTTTTGGTTTTGTTGACTGTTTCTTTGCTGTGCAAAAGCTTTTTATCTTGATGAAGTCCCAAGAGTTCATTTTTGCCCTTGCTTCCCTTGCCTTTGGTGAAGTTTCTAGGAAGAAGTTGCTTCGGCTGAGGTCGAAGAGGTTGCTGCCTGTGTTCTCCTTTAGGATTTTGAAGGACTCCTGTCTCACATTGAGGTCTTTCAACCATTTGGAGTCTATTTTTGTGTGTAGTGTAAGGAAATGGTCCAGTTTCATTCTTCTGCATGTGGCTGTCCAATTTTCCCAACACCATGTGTTGAAGAGACTGTCGTTTTTCCATTGGACATTGGACATTCTTTCCTGCTTTGTCGAAGATGAGTTGACCATAGAGTTGAGGGTCCATTTCTGGGCTCTCTATTCTGTTCCATTGATCTATGTGTCTGTTTTTGTGCCAGTACCATGCTGTCTGGATGACGACAGCTTTGTAATAGAGCTTAAAGTCCGGAATTGGGATGCCACCAGCTTTGCTTTTCTTTTTCAATATTCCTCTGGCTATTCGGGGTCTTTTCTGGTTCCATACAAATTTTAGGATTATTTGTTCCATTTCTTTGACAAAGTGGGTGGTATTTTGATAGGGATTACATTAAATGTGTAGATTGCTCTAGGTAGCATTGACCTCATCACGATATTTGTTCTTCCAATCCATGAGCATGGAACATTTTTCCATTTCTTTGTGTCTTCCTCAATTTCTTTCATGAGTATTTTATAGTTTTCTGAGTACAGATTCTTTGCCTCTTTGCTTAGATTTATTCCTAGGTATCTTATGGTTTTTGGGTGCAATTGTAAATGGGATTGACTCCTTAATTTCTCTTTCTTCTGTCTTGTTGGTGTATAGGAATGCCACTGACTTCTGTGCATTGATTTTATATCCTGCCACTTTACTGAATTCCTGTATGAGTTCTAGCATTTTTGGAGTGGAGTCTTTTGGGTTGTCCACATAAAGTATCATATTATCTGCAAAGAGTGAGAGTTTGACTTTTTCTTTGCCAATTTGGATGCCTTTTATTTCTTTTTGTTGTTTGATTGCTGTGACTAGGACTCCATATTCTTAAAAAGATTTGAACAGTCATTATTTCTATGAAACAAGTAAAGTACAACAAAGATTTATCAGGAATTAAAAATAAAATTATAAAATAATTGAATGGCTAATTAATAGGGTGAATGCAGCTATATGCTTAATTAGTAATCACAAAGTTTGTTGGGGTAAAAAAAAAAAAATCCCCTAGAATCTAAGACAAGGAGAAAACAGTCTAAAAATATGGAAACATTTAGAGATACAGAACATTAGTCCACCAAAAAAAAACTTAGCAACAATATGATAGAAGAGTATTTCGTAATCTAAAACATCTTAGCAATTTTATATTTGCAAAATGAACAAATCCACTTTGTTACAAACAGAAGTAAAAAATAATGTGCACCTATATATTTCAGATCTATGTTCTTGCTAATGATTGACAACGATGTTACTTACAGGAAAATGAAATTGGTTACCTACAAATGAATACAAGTCATTGGCATGACTTCCAGTCACCAACACATGAAGATAAAAGGTAATGTTAAATTTCCTTTAAAATTCTGAAAAAGATAATTTTATCTAAAAATTCTATATCTAGCCAAACTAGCATCAAAATTATGAGTGTACATGTGTGTGTTTAGTGAAGTGAATCCCTACATACTGTATTTGAAAAAAAATATTAAAGATCTTATGGCAAAAGACTGGAAAAGAAAAGGAAAATGATCAACACAAAATATCACAGAAACAGATTGTAGTTGACGGCAGCCCCATGAGGCATCAGTGTATCATGGGAGGAATTAAGGACATTTCACTTCACCTTAAAGACTGGAAAATTCTCTTTCAAATAGCATGTTTACTTACTTTTCTACACATATAAACACACTGCTTATCCTGCATTTCTACATACACAATGCATTCAAATTGTCTTACAAACTCAGTGTATCCACCAAACATTTCCAGCAACCTGGATTAGGTATACCTTTTATACTGTTTGGAACTTCTTAATTCTGTCTGTTCAGAACAATTCTGTTCTGTTACGTCAGAACAATTAATTTCACAACCGTGAAACCCTACTCTCCACAAGCATTTTCCCCAAAAGAAGAAAGTGTGACATTGTTCTTTCTGGAGAACTGGTCTCTCAGCATTTTTACAATCAGAAGTGTTTCAATCAAATCAGAGGAGATAAAAGAAGAAATTTCTTTTGAATTTAGTGAAAAGAAAAATATTCAAAAAGAAAAGCTTTATAATTACAGTCAGTGGAGTACCTGGTACTATGAAAATGACAAGATAAACCCATTCATGCTCCATATACAAAGAAAAATACAAAGTAATGAAAGTGAATATAAGTTCTTTGTCCATGCAAAGAAGTACCCCAAATTTCTTGGCATAATTTTAAATCAGAAGTGAGATGGAACATTTGTAACATATATCTAAGGGTCTGAATTTAAGATTATCTACATATAAACATTGATTCACATTTTCATGAATAGGCCTTTTTTTTTTTTCCGTTCCAAATATCATGGAGAAGATGTCTCAAGGGAGAGAGCATATTGACTCCTATCCCTTATTCATTACCATATTTTCAACTGTCATACTTAAGCTTTTAATCCTGTCACTGTTGTCTCAAGTACTATAGTGGGCAACAGTTTAAAGAAGCTATATTATGTTTCTATTGCTGCAATGAAAAATTACACAAAATTCATGGTTTAGAACAACACAAATTTATTATTTTATAGTTCTGTAGGTGAGGAGTCCAACACAGATCTCACTGGACTAAAATCAGTGTGTCAGCGAGGCTGTATTCTTTCTTGGAGGCTCTAGTGGAGAGGCCGTTTTATTTTATTCTCCAGCTGCCAGCTGGCCACATACATTCATTGGTTTGGGCCCCCTTCTTCCATCTTCAAAGCCAGCCATGTTGCATCTCTCTGACCATTTTTCTGAAGTCACAGCTCCCTCTGACTCTTACCTCAGCCAAGAAAGGATCTTGTAAGGACTCATATGATTAGATGGAACCCCTCTAATCTAGCATAATTTCCCATCTCAAGATACTTAATCATATCTGTAAGGTCCCTTTTGTCATGGAAGGTAACATGTTATAGGTTCCAGTGACTAAGAAAGGACATATTTAGGGGTCCATTATTCTGTCTATTACAGTCTACCTTCTACCCTGCAAAGCTTCACATTCTTCCACATACAAAATATATTAACCCGATAACAACATTCTAAAAAATGTCAGCCCATTATAGCATCAACTCAAAATTCAAAACCTTACCTAAATCTCATTAGTTCAAAAGTCCAAAACTCATCATGTAAATCATTTAAATTAGATATGGGTAATGCTCCAGGAATAATCTCTTCTGGGGCATCCTCTCCATCTATGGATTTATGTAACTAAAGAGGCAAGTTTTCCATTCCTATGGATATTGTGGTAGAGCAGACATAAGGTAACAGTTAGAGAAATTCTGGTTCAAGAAAGTCAAAAACAGAAGGAAAAAGTGTCATTGGTTCCAAGGAATTTCAAAACCCAGGTGAAAAAATTCCATTAGATTTAAAATCCTGGGATTAATCCTAGGTGGCTCAGATACTTGGGCTGTCAGTTCTGCCTTCTGAGGCATCCTTCATTTCTCATGAATAGTAGTACATGTTTTGCATCTGGGTAATCTTACCAGCCTATTTCCTTTCTATAGAAATCTGTGGTTCCATCAACTTTATTTAGTTTTGTAGTCTCTCTATTCCTTTCAGTTCCCTGCCAGCAGTGTTTCTACTGGTTAAAATTCTGAAGACTCTTGTGGGTCTCCTGTGCATGTCATGGTATTCACTCCATTAGACAAGATCTTCCACAGATCTTTTCTAGAGAATCCCATCTCTGTGTTTGGCTTTTGTGGAGATGGCCTAAGGATAATGCTAGAGCTTCCTAGATGCTCTCCAGTTAGATTGAGGTTATATGTGAGACAATACTTTCATCTCCTCAAAGAGCCATTAGTATGAGCAAATATTATGACATTTTGCTTTTCTGAGGTATTAGCAAAAAATGGTACAGCCCTGTGGGTGGCTTTTTCCTCTGAATCATAATTTACTAGCGGTGAATCTCTTAATTTTAGTGATTTTTTTTCTTTTTCAGTCTGACTAGTCTGAGAATTTCCAAAATCATCCAAGACTGTTTTTGTTTAATTTTTTTGGTCTGTTTAATAATTCTTGCTCAGTTTATCTTTTTCCTTCTACCATTTTACTATAAGAAGCAAGAAACTAGGTTTCATCTTCAACACTCTGTTCAGACATCTCCACAGTTAAATGTACTATTTCATCATTTACCAGTTCTGTTCTCCACATATCTGAAGGACCCAATTCTGCTAAGCATTCTGCCATTCTACAGCAAAGATTTTCTTCCTTCTAGTTTCCAGTAACATGGTCCTCCTTTTCTTGTCAGCCTTTACCAGCTGTTCCTTTAATGTCCATATTTTTTTGCTAATAGCTCACAATGATTTTGGATTCTCTCAGGTGAATTATGTTTTCTCAGACCTATTCCTTGCTTTTTTCTCAGTCCTAATTAAGGGTAGTTTACATCAGTATTTTTACTAACTGTTCAAGGAAATCTAGCCTTTTTCTATTACTCCTCAATATTTTTCCAGTCTCTTCCCATAGCCCAATTACAAAGCCATTTTCACATTTTTAGATAGTGGTTACAGCAGCATCTCACTTCTGGTACTGAATATATATTAGTTTAATACTGCTGCTATAACAAATTACCAAAAAAATAGTGATTTAAACATTGCAAATTTATGATCTCACAGATCTGTAGGTTAGAATCGTAACACAGGCCTTACTGGGCTTAAATTAGTTTACCAGCACAGCTATTTCCTTTGTGAACTTGAGGGGAGAATCTGATTCCTTGCCTTTCCTAGCTTTTGATGGCTAACCACATTTCTCGGCTATTGGCCCCTTTCATTCATCTGAATCCAGCAAATATGGTATCTCTCTGACCACTCTCACATCTTTTTTTTCTGACTGTAGCTGGGAAAGATTGTCTCCTTTTAATGAAACCTGTGATTAGATTTGGCCCTGGATATCTAGGACAATCTTTTCATCTCAAGATCCTTAACTGTAATCATATGTGCAAAGTCCCTTTTGTCATGTAAGGTAACACACATAGGTTCTATGGATGAGGCTTAGAATGTGGACATCTTTGTGAGCCATTTTTCTCCCTACTACAGGTGGTCTCATACGAATAGACTTGATCACTAACAAGAGCTTCTTTTCCTCCTGGATTACTTGCTGCCCCACACCTCTATCTTTTTTAATCTTTGAATGAGTGTGGCCATCTGTCTAATCATTTGGCCAATTAGCCTTGCTCCCTTAATCTCTATGGGTTACTTGGCAGCTGACAGTGAATATGGACTCAGATTATTGTAGGTCTTTTTGAAGCCTGGTTCCCCAGAAAACAGACTGCAAAGTAGAATGTATATTGTAGAGTGTTTGATAGGGAGTGTTTTGGATATCTTCACTATAGAAAGAGAGGGAATGAAGCTGCTAGGTTTGGCAGAGAAAAAGATCAGGCTGCAGTACAGTCTCAACAAAAGCCTCAGGTGGCCATATATTGGAGAAGGAGTTTCTAAAGCTAGGTGTACCCTTTAGATTATTCTGTGTTACAGCGAGAGGACCAGGCCTTTATGCTGTGGAATCCACAAACCCTTGAATGCAGGCTGCCCACAAAGAGGCCAGTCAGTGTCTCCAATGCAGGGCAATTCCCAGAGGTGCTAGCGGTTGAGAGCCATCAGACAGCTGCACTCACAGCAGCTGGAGAAATAAGCCCTCCAGTCTTGAATGGGGATCTGGGAAGGGCATCACACCATCTACTATTCCTCCAGAGTTTGATTTTTTAAACTAGATATGATCTTTGCCACATATATTCTTATAATATATGTGTTCAATGTTACTTCAGTGATGATGTCTGCCCAAGCCACTCATACAGCTATTACCCAAAATTCGTGTTAAAACCGAGCATTTGCTTGTTGATGTATACCTCTCCCAGTGCCATTCTGTCCCTCTTGTCAACAAATGCTGCCGAATCATCCTGGCTCATTGGAGCTTTGATGTACTGAAATAAATTGGGTGGAGCTAAAGAAGGCAATTTCCCCTTACACAGGGCTGTTTATTTTCTGCAATAATCCAACATCCAATTTAGTCCACAGAGTGGGATGGTGTTAGGTAAGAGGAAGCCAATACTTCACATCCTAAAGTTACCTGCAAATGAGAAGTGGAACTGAGAATTCTTAATTCCTCTTTCATTATTTTGTGCTCAATGACAGGGGTAGATTTGGAGTCAGAGTTGTATTAAAATTCAAGATCCAACATTTACTGATTTTGTGATCCATGGCAAAAACTCTTAACCACATTGATCCTCACTTCCCTTATTTGCAAAATGTAAATAATATTATCCTAATATTATTCAAGAAGATATAAATGATTTTGGATAAACTGAAATATATAATATGCTTTATTTGCATATTTATAGGTACTTTCATTTTTAGGAACATAAATTCTGTATGTAAACAAAAAATTAGAATGTAAAAATTTAGAACCTAAATTTAAATTGGAGACATACAAGCCATTATTTATGTTACATCTCTTTGTAAAATAGACATATAAATTATATTTGTTATTTTCAGATTTTAAAGTATACGTATTCCTAAATTAGAAATATAATAATTATATTTGCTTTAGAATGAAAATAAATGTCTTCTGAGCTTTTTAAAAAAGATTTTAATTACAGTTAGCTAACATACAGTGTTATATAGGCTTCTGGTGTACAATATAGTGATTCGACACTTCCATACTTCAACCAGTGCTCATCATGACAAATGTATTCATTAACCCCATCACCTATTTCCCCGACCCCACACCCACTTCCCATCTGGAAGCTATCCATTTGTTCTCTATATATCTGTTTCTTGTTTGCTTCTCTCTTTTTCCCCTCTTTGCTCATTTGTTTTGTTTCTTAAATTCCACATATGAGGGAAATCATGGTATTTGTTTTTCTCTAACTTCACTTAGCATTATACTCTGAAGCTCCATCCATGTCATTGCAAATGGCAAGATTCCATTGCTTTATATGGCTGAATAATATTCCATTGTATATGTATACCACATCTTCTTTATCCACTCATCAATCGATGGATATTTGGGCTGCTTCTATATCTTGACTATTGTAAATAATGCTGCAGTAAACAAAGGGGTGCATGTATCCCTTTGAATTAGTGTTCTTGTATGGGGTAAATACCCAGTAGTGCAATGGCTGGATCATAGGGTAGTTCTATTTTTAACTTTTTGAGGACCCTACATACTGTTTTCCACAGTGACTGCATCAGTCTGCATTCCTACCAACAGTGCAATTCCTACCAACTCTGCATCCTCACCACACCTGTTGTTTTTTGTGTTGATTTTATCCATTCTGCCAGGTGTGAGGAGTTACCTTATTGTGGTTTTGATTTGTATTTCCCTGATGGTAAGTGATGATGAATATTTTTTTCATGTATCTGTTGGCCATCTGTGTGTCTTCTTTGGAGAAATGTCAATTGATGTCTTCTGGCCATTTTTATTTGGATTATTTATTTTTTGGGTGTTTGAGTTTTATAAATTCTTTAAACATATTTGGTACTAACGCTTTATCAGATATGTCATTTGCAAATATCTTCTCCCATTCTGTAGGGTGACTTTTAGTTTTGTTGTTTCCTTCACTGTGCAGAAGCTTTTTATTTTGATGAAGTCCCAATAGTTTATTTTTAATTTTGTTTCCTTGTCTCAGGAGACATATCTAGTAAGAAGTCGCAACAGCCGATGTCAAGGTTACCGTTTGTATTCTCTTCTAGGATTTTAATGGTTTCCTGTCTCACATTTAGCCCTCTCATCCATTTTGAATTTATTTTTGTGTATGGTGTAAGAAAGTGGTCCAGTTTCATTCTTTTGCATATTCCTGACCAGTTATCCCAACACCATTTGTTGAAGAGATCATCTTTATTCCATTGGATATTTTTTCCTGTTTTGTCGAAGATTAATTGAGAATTATGGTTTATTTCTGGGTTTTCTGTTCTTTTCTATTGATAGATGTGTCTATTTTCGTGCCAGTACCATACTGTTTTGATTACTACAGCTTTATAATATAACCTGAAGTCTGGAATTGCGATGCCTCCAGCTTTGCTTTTCTTTTTCGAGGTTGCTTTGGCTATTTAGGGTCGTCTGTGGTTCCATGCAAGTTTTAGGATTGTTCTAGCTTGGTGAAAAATGAGGTTGGTATTTTGATAAGGATTGCATTAATATGTAGATTGCTTTGGGTAGTACAGCGATTTTAACAAAATTTTTCTTCCAAGCCATGAGCATGGAAGAAATGCTCACAATGCTCTTTGTGTTGCTTCAGTTTCTTTTATCAGTGTTTGGTAGTTTTCAGAATATAGGTCTTTCACCTCTTTGGTTAGGTTTATTCCTAGGTGCCTTATATATTTTGGTACAATTGTAAGTGGGATATTATCTTAATTTCTCTTTCTGCTTCATCATTGGTGTATAGAAATGAAACAGATTTACATACACTGATTTTGTATCCTGCAACTTTACTGAATTTATTTATCAGTTCTAGCAGTTTTTTGGTGGTGTTTTCAGGTTTTCTTTATATAGTATCATGTCATCTGCAAATGGTAAAAGTTTTACTTCTTCCTTACTGATGGATGCCTTTAATTTATATTATGCTGTCTGATTGTTGTGACTATGATTTCTAGTACTACATTGAATAAAAGTGGTAAGAGTGGGTATTTTGTCTTGTTCCTGACCATAGGAGAAAAGCTCTCAGTTTTTTTTCTCCATTAAGGATTATGTTAGCTCTGCATTTTTCATATATGGTTGTGGTATTATTTATTATGTTGTGGTATATTCCCTCTAAACTGACTTTGTTGATGGTTTTTATCATGAACGGATGTTGTACTTTGTCATATGCTTTTTCTGAATCTACTAAAATGATTCTGTGGTTCTTTTCTCTTATTGATGTAATATATCATGTTAAATGATTTGCCAATATTGAACAAACCTTGCAAACCAGGAATAAGTCCCACTTGATCTTAATTGTGGTGTTTGATTTTTTTTTTTTTAACATATTGTTGGATTCATTTTACTAGTATTTTGTTAAGGATTTTTGCATTTATGTTCATCAGGGATATTGGCCTGTAGTTCTCCTTTTTAGCGGAGTCCTTATCTGTTTTTGGTATCAGGGTAATGCTGGTCTCAAAGAATGAATGTAGAAGTTTTCCTTCCCTTTCTATTTTTGGAATAGTTTGGTAAAATTCACCTGTGAAGCCATCTGGTCCTGGTCTTTTGTTTACTGGGAATTTTTTTTATTACTGATTCAATTTCTTTGCTGGTAATTGGTCTGTTCACATTTTCTATTCCTGTTTCAGGTTTGGTAGTTTATATGTCTCTAGGAATTTATCCATTTTTCCTAGGTTGTCTAATTTGTTGACATACAGTTTTTCATAATATTCTCTTACAATTGTTTGTATTTCTGTGGTGTCTGTTATTTCTCCTCATTTTTTATTTTGAGTCCTTTCTCTTTTTCTCTTGGTAAGACTGGCTAGAGGTTTATCAATTTTATTTATTTTTTCAAATAACCACCTCTTGGTTTCATTGATCTGTTTTATTGTTTTGTTTTGGGGAGCTTTTTTTTTATATATATAATTTATTTCTGTTCTAATCTTATTTCCTTCCTCCTGCTTATTTTAGGTTGTGTTGGTTGTTCTCTTTCTAGTTCCTTTAGGTGGAAGGTTAGATTGCTAGAGCTTTTTCTTGTTTCCTGAATTAGGCCTGTATTACTATAAACTTCCTTTTTAGAACCACTTTTGCTGTATCCCAAAGGCTTTGACCCAATGTGTTTATATTTTCATTTGTTTCCAGATTTTTTCTTGTGGTTGACTTCTAGTTTCATAGCATTGTGATCAGAAAAGACAAATGATATGATTTCAGTCTTTTGAATTGGTTGAGGCTTGTTTTGTGGCCTAATATGTGATCTATTCTGAAGAATGTTCCTTGTGTACTTGAAAAGAATATGTATATTAAATTGATGGTCATTTAAATTTGAAACCATTCTTTTCTCCTCTCCTCCCCACATTTTAGGCATATCGTGTCACATTTTACAATTTTTTATTGTGTGAAGACTGATATTTTAGAAAAATACTTATTTTAACTTCTTTTGTGTTTCTTACCCTCATAGTGTCACTTTTGGTCTTTCCTTTCCACTCAAAGAGTCCCCCTTAATATTTCTTGGAGGGCTGGTATAGTGGTCATGAACTCCTTTAGTTATTCTAGGTCTGGGAAACTCGTTATCATTTTTTTCCATTCTGAAGATGGCCTTGCTGGATAGACTATTCTTGGCTGCAGTTATTTCCCATTCAACACTTTGAATATATCATGCCACTCCTTTCTGGCTTGTAAAGTTTCTGCTGAAAAATCCCCTGATAGACATATGGAATTTCCCTTATATTTAATGGTCTTCTTTTGTCTTGCTGCTTTTAAAATATTTTATTGATCACTATATTTTGCCATTTTAGTTACAATATGTCTTGGTGTGGATCTGTTTTTGTTGATTTTGTTGGGGGGTTCTCTGTGCCTCCTGGATTCAGATACATGTTTCCTTCTCCAGATTAGGTAAGTTTTCAGCTATTATCTCTTGATATAAATTTTTTGCCCCCTTTTCTCTTTCCATTTTCTGGGATTCCTATAATGTGAATGTTATTTTGTTTGATGGTCACTGAGTTCCCTGGTTGTTCTCATTTTCCATAATTATTTTTTTCTCTGGCTTTTAGGTCATTATTTTTCTGCTTCTTGTAGTCTGCTTTTAATTGCATCAAGTGTAATTTATTGTACTCTCTCTCTCTGATTGGTTCTTTTGTATCTCTGTTTTAAGGGTCTCACTGATGTCTTCTACTCTTAAGTCCAGTGAGTATCCTCATGATCATTACTTTAAATACTCCATCAGTCTTGTTACTTATGTCTGTTTCACTTAGACCTCCAGCTATGGCTTTGTCCTGTTCTTTCATTTGGAATAAGTATCTTCTCATTTGTCTATCTCTGTGCCTATTTCTCTGTGTTAGGAAAGTCAGCTATATGTCCTATTCTGAGGGTAATTGCCTCATGAAGAAGAAGTCCTGTGATGCCCTGCTGTGTGTAGTATCTCCGATATGTGTTGCATGTGCTCTGCTGTTGTCTCCTGGCCATTTTTATCCTTGAGGCCAGTTGTTAGCAGAGGTTCTCTTTGCTTTGTGGGCAATGTTTGGTCCTTGCTTGATTGTGGGAAATTTTAACTAAGTGTGCTCTGGTCTGCTTGTCAGATGAGAGCTATAGCTACCACCTCCAGAACTCAGGCTTCACAAAACTCTCAGGTTGGGAGACCCAGTGTTGGCATGGGTTTGGGTGGTCTTCTGTGAGAAGGGGCTTATGGTGCTGGGACTGAGGCAAGCATGACTGGGAAGGGCAGGTCCACCAGAGTGTGTGGGAGGGACAGGGTTTGATGTAAGCAAGTTAGGTATTGAGTGTCAGGTACTGGTTTGCCTTGCCTTCTCTCCAAGAACAGCCCAAGTGCCCTCTGAGCTCCATCTGAGCCAAGGCCACTGGCCTTTAGAACTCCAGGTTTTAAGCCTCACTGCTTACAAGAACTCAGGAAATTCTGCCCTTCTTGCTTTCTAAACCAATTGGTGTGGGGATTCTTTTTCCCCTTATGCTCCCCTATGTGTTAGTTTGTTTCTTACCATTCTCCATGACCACAGCTCCCTGGTCTGTTTCTCTCTCAAACTACTCACTGCACTTCCTACCTTCTTTGATGTGGCCTCTTCTCTACTTTTAGTTGTAGAGTTTCTTCTGCCGGTCTCCAGATAGATTTCTGGTATTTAGGATGATTTGATAGTTACCTAGTTGTATTCACGGGACAAGGCAAGCCTAGAGTCCTCCTACTCTGTTACCATCTTCCCCTCTCCAGCTGTCTTTTGAGATTTTTTTTTTAAGATTTTACTTATTTATTTGAGAGAGAGAGAATGAGAGACAGAGAGCATGAGAGGGAAGAGGGTCAGAGGGAGAAGCGGACTCCCTCCTGAGCAGGGAGCCCGATGCGGGACTCGATCCCGGGACTCCGGGATCATGACCTGAGCCGAAGGCAGTCGCCCAACCAACTGAGCCACCCAGGCGCCCCAGTCTTTTGAGATTTTTAAAAAATATTTTCATAATCATCAGATCAAAGCACTTTCCCTCTAGAAATGTGCATAACCAGAGAATTTTGAAGGCTATTTTTAGGGCACATGAAACCCTTGAAGTAGATGCATAATTCTCACACATCTGCTATCAAAATTTTAAATTACTATGCATAGAATAAATATGGTTTAACAACTTTGTGTACATGCACACCTACACATACCTATGCACATAAAGGAAAAAAAATGTTCATGGGACAGCACTTATATATGATATGCACTCTGATTTTTGCCATTCTATTCTATCTTATTTTATAAATACTATTACCTAGACCTCTAACTTGATCTTATGACCCACTACTCTGTCATAACCCATAAATGGGTCAATTCACAGTTTGAAAAATACTGTTGTAAGTTTCTTAGGATTCCATATTAAAAAGTAATGCTTGGGGGCTAAGCTAAAAATACAGCTGTAAGCTGCTGTACCATAAGGAATTAGGTATATTTTAGTTGTGTTCAGTTTATAATTCTTAACATAGGGAAAGCCTGGAAGCCATCACCATTAAATGAAACTCAGTCAGTCTCCTGTGTATGTATGTGTGTCTGTCTATCTAGAGAGAATTATATTTGAGAAAATTCTGAAGCCAGTTTGAAATATGGTGCACTAGAAACACCAAGAGATGCACTATGTTTTCAAATAAAAGTTTGTCTAATTTCAGTTCCTGAGATATTCTATTGTTTTCATGTATTTTCATGTTTTAAACTATCTTCTGTCTTAAAAAGAAATACAGATACATATGAATTAAAACCAACTTACGTGTATCACCAGTTTATTCTTAATTTTACAGCAACTTCATTCCTTTGCTTCAAAATAGAAGGAATCAAAAGCATGTAAAAAGCAGAGTCAGGACCTGTCTCCATGCATTCACCTTGCTACCAGGTATCAGGACATATGTGTGTGACAGAACTGCTGATTACATTTCTAACTCATACTTCAAAGGGACTCCAGATTATGCATCGTTGGATATATATAATCCAATACTGGGGGCACTGCTAGTTTCATAATCAAATCACAAGCCATAAAATTCAAAAATAGGCTGATATCACTCGCCTTTTGTATTTTTGCCTTTCTGATAGATTCAAGGTATAAGTAGCATATTCACAAGCAATTTTATCATCCCTGCATCCTAAAACTGTATTTTTAAGTAGAAATGGACAATGTATTTTTTTCTAAATTAGTATACACACTTAGTAAGGACCATTACATTAAGGAATATCTAATTTAGATCAATAGTTGTGTGTGTGTATTCATTCTAAATGCAGGTTTTTTGGTTGGTTGTTTTTTGTTTTTTAATAAATTCTGGAGCTATTTAAAAATTTCAACAGTGGATGCCTGTATGAGGGGCACATTCCAAGCAGAGCCATCATTTCTCTCACAGCATCCACTTGTGTTTTGCTCCTAGTAAGCTGTGCTTTCGAAAAGTTATTCAATAAATTATGCTCTCCTCAATTGTGAGGGATTGACAGCATGTATTTGCTATACTTTTTAGAGGTTTACAGATTTTTAAAAAAGGATTATCTGGAAGACTACTATAAATATTTATACTTTGTCTATAGTATATTATTACTGTGGTATATTGGTTTATTATGATTTTCAAAACTTAACTAGGACTCATACCCCTTACTCTATATCATGGAGTCTTCTAAGTTATTGCTGCCCCTCTTGTTCTCTTCCTCTTCCCCTCCCCCCCTCCTTTTCTTCCTCTTCCTCCTCCTCCTTCATCATTAATCATCTTTATAACAAGCCCTATCAGGTAAGCACTATTATTATTAGTCACCTCTGTAATGTCACACAGTAAGTAAATAGCAAAGCCTGATACATTTTGTAGCAGTTTTTAACATCATCAGTTAGTTGTAGATACAAATTAGCACTTGTTTTAGTAGCTGAACAATCCTAGATCTCATTCATCTGCCTGTGGAATTCTTACTATCTCACAAACATAAATAGCAACCAAAAATTTTTTTATAAATGTGTTTTTGTCTGTTGTGGCTTATAGAATCAAAATGGTTGTTTGTTACAGATACCAATAGCTCAAAATCTACCAATAAGTGACTTATCTTTCAGGGCTTGAGATACTTTTCAAGGAATATTTGAATTCATGCAAACAATAAAGATAGATATTTGTAATCGAGTGACCCAGTTGCTGACTAATAAGAATGATGAGTTAGTGAAAATTCCCAAATTTTATCTCCTAGAGGAAGTGAATGTGGTACATTTGATCATGTTGTATACTTGCTACTGATGGTGGGGATTATAGCAAGTTTCTTTTCCCTCTCCACTGTTTGCCAACTTGGACTCTTTTCTCTTTCTTTCCAAGGAGAATGATGTGGTTGAAATTCTTCTATAGACTGTCTATAAATTCTCTTCCAAGAGACACCGAATTCCCAAGGAATTTCACTGACCTAGCTGATAGGAACAGTCATTATTCTTAAAGTATTATGTAACAGAAAATGTGATAGAAAATACTTAAAATCAGAATTTCTAAATGGAAGGGTGTGGTTAAGTAAGTCTGAAGAACTTTAGATGTTAAAACTCCTTAACGATACTCATGAAACTATTATAAGAATTCCTGTAATCAAGAAAACAAATTATGCCAGAATTTCCCAAAACTTCTGAATATGAAGTCTCCCTCTTTTCCTTTAACTGTTTAATTGATATCCTCTCTACTGCTTTAAACCAAAAATGTATTCATTAATGTTTGAAGTCTCTGTGATTTTTGATAAATTTAATATCTTCACTAAGTAGTGGTTTACTCCTATTCACTTATTAATGATTAAACAGGAGTGTCTTTGTGAAGTGCCTAATTGGTATCATTCTATGACAAGAAGGGTAGTCCCTTGATACAACTTTATTTAAGAGTTTAGGACCTGAAGTCGGCTGGTTTAATGTCCTCTTCCTCCACAAACTACTAGGTGTATTATCTTAGGGCTTGGGATATATCATATAAGATTAAGTTGCTTTATCTGGAACCGTGATTATTGACAGTATTCAGAGAATTAAGGTGAATATCTAATGGTATGATGCATAAAAAGCATTTGGAAATTTTCTGGCACAAAGTGCATGTTTAATAAATGTTAGCTATCTTTATTGTCATTTCCTTGCCCCTGTCTCCTTGCCCTACTTTCACCAGGGCAGTTTCAATACTTAAATTGTGTAGCTAGGTATTACACCAAAGAATGACAGACAAGTAACATTAATTTTTAAGTGCTTTCTTTCAGGCAGCACATCCAATTCTGTCAACTTTTCTTTCATAATATTTCCAAAATCTGAGTATCAGGTTTCAGAAGGATTATTGCATGACCTTCTGACTATTCTTCCTGCTTCTTCTCTTGCCCTATCACAGTGGATTTTGAAAGCCAATAGCTAGGAGGTACTACACAATCCTTCCCTGGTGGCCTCTCTGATTCATCTTTTATTTCACTCCCCATTGCTCACTCAGCTCCTTATTCTTTGGACATGACAGGAACATGATTTTTGTTACAATCTTTACACTGGCTGTTCTTTCTGCCTAGAAACCTCTTGACTCATAGTGCACAACTTCTTTGTTTTCAAGTCAATGCTAAATATGATTTTATCAGAAACATCCTCCTCCAGAACACAATCCGAATACACTACCTTACTCTATTCCCATTACCTACCTTATTTTTATTCTTTGAACATACACCACTGTTTGATGATTTCAGTTTTCTTTCACTACAATATAAGTCCCCTGAAGGAAATAATTTATTTTCTCCTATACTGATGCATTCTCAGAACCTAGAAAAGTATTTGACACACAACGGGTGCTTAATAATTGATGAATGGGGTACTTTGTTGAATATTATACGCTTAGATTTTGCCACTTTTTATCAGTTGAACTTAGTGTGATATTTCTTAATTCTTTTAACTACCTTGAATTTAGAAGCACAGATGGGCAGAAAAACATAGTACGTGCATTACCAAGCACTGTTCTAGGCACAGAAAAAGTGGCAAGATCTCGTGATAACACAGATGGAAAGGAAGAACAACTGTTCTTTTATTCAGATAAGCCTATTTTTGTTTTACAAATGTAAACTCTTCTGGAACTTCAGATTATATAAACTAGATATAATTTATTCTACTTTGTTTTCTTGAAAGTTGGTTTATTTATTTGACTTGTTATCTCTGCTTTCCCTCTCCATTTCTCCATGTATTTAGTGATAATTCATTGTCCATTCACATAAATAATGATGATTGGTAATAATTAGTAATAACAAATTATCAGTATTAGAAATGAGTGGGTTTCCTTACAGCTACCACTGTTTGTCTGGCAGGAAGTGCAGCTGGGAATGGAAAAGTCCTGAGCATGATGGCGGGGTAGGATGTGCTTTAGTCTGTGAGCCGTATGCATCATTTAGGATAGACTAAAGAAAACAAAAATATCATCTTGCTTTTCTTAGTAGCTTTATCATACTTTCTAGGGACACCATACACAATTTTTTTAAAAATTTTTTGTAGAAAATTTGTCTTACTAGCTATTCTTAACCTATGACCAAACTGTAAATAGAGCTGTTTTTGTATTGAAGGCAGAGGATTGGCCCAGCGAGTTACCATTTGGGATACGATACAGCACACTCCAGCTAATGGCTGGAAATATCTTGCCAAGATCGATATGCATTTCTTCAGTAGCCCTTCTACATCAACTTGCAGATATATATGGCTGTATTTAGTTTTGCTGTTGATTTGAACAAAAGAGTTCTTCAAAATAATTCTTCAAAGTAACTCATCAACTTACCCTTCCTAATTATTGGTATGCTATATATTTATTTAAATTTTATCTTTCCACTGTATTTTCTCAGTGAGACTTTGGAAAAAAGGACACTGAACCCCATGATTTCAATCACGTATGTGTGAGATGCTTAAGAGTTTCAGTGCATGTACTTGAATACAAGTGAAGGATTCATGGTTATTGGTCCAGGTTGGCCCAATGGAGGAGAAAGAAGAGGTAACAGATAATCATTGTAGTAGAGTACATACGGTTGAAGTGGTAAACAGGAGATAACATTTAACAAACAGAAGGGGAACTAAAGCCAGCCTTGGGATTTGGGAATGTTTTTAGAAGAGATAATGCTTATGCTGAATCCTGTATAATATATACAATTTGAACAAGCAAAGAGGTCTTGGGGGAAAAGCTCAGAAATAAAATCTTCAAAGAGAATATTCTAGGTGGGGGAACATAATTATAATTAATATAATATATCATACCCTATCACATCATATAAATAAACAGAAAAACCTGTTCTCTTTAACATTTAGTTGTTACACGTAGAATGAAATATTAACTGGTAGAAGGAAAGGGAGGTATACAAACTGGCTTCTGACCATTCTTTCTCAGTATTCCCTCACAGTACAATATATTTTTTAATAAGGCAAACTGTTAGTGTCAGCGTGATGCAGTAATATACCTAAAACATTTTAATGCCAATGTCCAAATAAGGAAAATGCCCTGCTCTTAGAAAGTCAGTCAGCCTTATAATAATTAAAGATGGCAGCTGATTAATTTGTAGTCATGCTTATTTTATAAAACCCCAGATGTTTCCTTTCCCTCTATTTAAACACTACTCACACTGCAAAGCGTAAACATATTTGTTTTCCAGTGTGCAATTAAAACTGCCCAAACTCTAGAGACCATAAGCAATATTATTTGACCAGTTACAATATGCAGTGATCAAATTCCAATAAAACAAATAAGAGGTTAATGAAATTGTTTTCCTTCTTTTAAATTCATAATATAGTGCTAATTAAATATGTTTATTTCTACTTCTGTCTTCCTCTCCCATTCTATCGCCATTTTGCCCTATATTTATATTGTCCTTTAAGCCTTACCCCAAATCTTTTCCATTCTTTTTGCATTACTAATTTCCCTAAATGTGTACATATATGTGTGTGTGTGTGTTTGTGTATGTGTGTTTATATAATATTTCTTCTAGTTTTTCACCAGTGTGTATTTTTCACTTGTAATATTGCAAGGAACTCACGTGTAATGATTTGAATTATCTTTCTCATGTAAAATTTTTTTTATTTTTTTATTTTTTAAAGATTTTATTTATTTGAGAGAGACAGAGATAGCGAGAGAGAGCACAAGCCAGGAAGAAAGGGAGAAGCAGACGCCCAGCTGAGCAGGGAGCCTGATGCAGGGCTTGATCCCAGAAACATGGATGGGATCATGACCTGAGCTGAAGGCAGATGCTTAACTGACTGAGCCACCTCGGTGCCCCTCACATAAATTTTTTTTAAAAGACCATTGAAGTATAATTGCACACATTTAAAGTGTACAATTTTATAAGTTCTGACAGATGTATATGCCCAAGAAACCATCTACAATTAAGATAAACATATTTATTACTTTCAAATTTTCCACATGTTCCCTTGTAATTCCCCTCTCCCCCCCTTCCATGACCAACTTCCTTTCCTCTTTCCCAGGGAAACCACTGATCAGCTTGTTATAAATTTTCTATAGATCCATTTGAATTTTCTACTAATACTATTTTATATAAATGGAATCATCTTTATTCGACTTGATTCAGTCAGCATAATCATTTTAAAATTCATCCAACAGTTGCTTCATTTTTATTATTAGATAGTGTATAAATCTATAGATAAACCACCATTTGTTTATGCATTGATGAATTCACTTATTTGGTTTGCACCTAGAATCAAGCTATTACATGTAAAGCTGTTATGATTATTTATGCACAAGTCTTAGTATGGACATAAGTTTCCAACTTTCTTGGGTATATCTTAGTTGTGGAATGCCTATGCCTTGTGAAAAGTTTAACTTTTAAAGAGACTGCTAAACCCTTTAAAGGATTTGCTCAAATCTTTTACCCATTTATTTTAAACTGGCTTATTTTGAGATTTCTAGATATAACCCTTTATCAGAAGTAGGATTTGTAACAGTTGTCTCCCAGTTAACAACTTTGTTGATTATTTTTACAGTGTTTTTCAAAAGACTTAATTTTAATAAAGTCCAATTTATTATTCTCTTATGGACCTTTCTTTTGGTATCATAGCTTTTTTTGGATCATATCTTTAAAAATGTTTTCTATAACTGTTAAAAATTTTCTCATTCTTGGGGCGCCTGAGTGGCTCAGTCGTTAAGCCAGGGTCCTGGGATCGAGTCCCACATGGGGTTCCCTGCTCAGTGGGAAGGCTGCTTCTCCCTCTCCTGCTCCCCCTGCTTGTGTTCCTGCTCTTGCTCTCTCTCTCTGTCAAATAAATAAATAAAATCTTAAAAAAAAATTTTTTTCTCATTCCTTTTTTTAAAAAAAAATATAATTTGAGAGCATGCAAGTAGGGGGAGGGGCAGAGGGAGAGAATCTCAAGCAGACTCCTGGCTGAGTGGGCTGAGTGGGGTGGGGGTAGGGGGACAGATATGGAGCTTGATCTGACCACCCATTAGATCTTGACCTGAGCCAAAATCACAAGTCGGAAGCTTAACTGACTGAGCCACCCAGGTAGCCCTCATTGCTTTTTTTTCTGGAAATTTTATAGTTGTAGGTTTTAATTTTGATCCATTATTCATTTGAGTTAGTTTTCATACACAGTATGAGATATAAGGATCTAAGGTGGATTTTTTTTTTTTTTTTTTTTTGGTATCTGGATATCAATCATTTCGGGTACAGAAGTGCCTTTAAACTTTTTTGTCAAAAATAGCTTTTTTTTTTTTAATGTGTGAGAATGATTCTGAAGTCTTTATATTGTGTTCTGTTGACCTAGTTATTGGTCAGTATGTCCATTCCTTTCTCCTTAATTACTGTACCATTATAATAAGTCTTGAAATAAGGTAGTGTTAGTCCTTTTACTTTTCATCTTTTATAAATATTTTTCACGATTCTATGTCCTTTACATTCCACATAAATTTAAGGAGAACTATATGATTATTTTTTTAAATTAGTAAAGATTTACTATACATAATGTGTATTCTGTACTCCAGGTATATGCAAAGTAAAAAATAAAAGGTAAACATAGGGGGAAACACTTATTTTAAATGACTCCAAAGTAAAGCATAAAGTATTTCCAGTTACCTGCAGTTGATAACTTGACAAAACAAATGCATAAAATTGGCCCCTTGTGTCTAAAATGTTTATGTATTTTAAATAAATGAGGATTTATCTTCTAGATAGTTGTAATATCTCAGATCTTGGAAAAGTGATCTAGTTCAACTCCCTCCTGAGCATCAGAGTACTGGTTTGCACAAGCTTAAAACACTACTATCTGTAGTAGGCACAGTTAAGATTCATAGCAGGTGGACTGTGACCAGTATATTACATTATACTCATTTGTATCTCCAAACTTCACTTAGTAAAGTAGGATGCATTCTTGAATAAAAAAGTGACTGAGCTATTACTACTGGTGTATTTTACTTTATGCAGTATAAATATATCTGTACTAATAACATATAATGGAAATCTAATGTATTTTGATCTTCTGCTATAATGTAGATATTTCTTCATCTCCCACATCACCATTTTGATGAAATTTATTTTACTTTAAAAATCTGAGAGATTTGCTCAATGTCCTTTGACAGACTCTATTTAGCTCTGAATATGGCCAAATCATTTTAGTAAGGGTCTTAATTCCCATATCTGAAAATGACAGCTTTAGATATTAACATACATATTAATACCCCAAATATTAAGCTCTATAGTACCTAATGGATATTTGAAAGCAATGGATGTGTTGGATTAGTCAGCATTTCAATAAAAAGATGAATTGAAGACACAGAAATTCTGGCTCTGAAATAATTCAGGTATGCCAAGCGAATGGAAGAATAGACCTTGTAAGGTGAAAATAATAGTTATCTGTGAAATATTTTTACTCCCTATTTCAAGATCTACATGCAAGAGAATAATAAAGACATAATGTTATTGAGTCTTCTGCATTGGGAACAAAATTTTTAACCTATGATACAACCAAACAATGTCCAGAGAAAAGACACCATTAACCCAATAGTGACAGACAGTGGTCCAAAGCCACTCTTCTGTAGCTATGACCTTTCTTCCTAAATTCCTTCAAGTGATCTTCAGGCAGTACTGTTGCAGTGCTTCCCAAATTATTCTATAACTTATTATTTCTAAAGTACACTTGTCACATTGCTGAGAAGTTTAGTAGCAAGAAATAATTTTTTTCAGAATAGCAAGCATTGTAAGCATAAGATGGTAGCAGAATAGCACATCCATTTCTAGATGGTCACATTTATGTTAACATGAGAAAAAAAATTGCTTTTTGCAAAGTTTTATGATATTATTCTTGCTATGGTTTTATTGATGTCACAACAGGAGGTTAATAAAAATAATATATAACAAACATAACTTTAATTGCTAAACTACATTGGGTTTCCACCTAGTAAATTGCTAACTCAAAATGTAAAAAATTTTATGTTCCTAAACAACTATTCTTTTTTCTACTGTTTTTATAATTCAACTATTTAAGTTCTCAATTCCTCAGAAGAATAGGCTTAGGGCAATATCAAAGCTCTCTTGCAAATCTGGGGTTCTTTTCATATTGAGGAATAAAATTAATTGGCCATGTTCCAACAATGTTTAAAATCTGTTAATTCACCTATAGACTATAACAACTTTGTCACTAATATCAATGAGATTTTTAAGGCACTGGTGAACAACTCTAAAGGACATGTCAATTTAGGCTTCAGAGTCATGAGTTAATAGTTAAACATTAAAACTGAGTGGAATACAGGGTGCCTGGGTGGCTCAGATGGTTAAGCGTCTGCCTTCGGCTCAGGTCATGATCCCAGGGTCCTGGGATCGAGTCCCGCGTCGGGCTCTCTGCTCCTTGGGAGCCTGCTTCTCCCTCTGCCTCTCTCTCTCTCTGTCTCTCATGAATAAATAAATAAAATCTTTAAAAAAAAAAACTGAGTGGAATACAGGCTCATGGTCTGAAGGAAAAGTTAAAATTGGGTTTGCTGATTATATTTCTCAAAACTGTACACAGAACATTTAAATTCAAATTTCACATTCCCATGTGTACTTTATATTGGTTGGAATAGGTCTGTTTCTAATTATCTTTATATGAGTAAAGACATATTTGGAGCACATAATTAAATCTTTTGACAAGGAATTGTATAGTCACTTTATTCTTTACTTAAAATTTCAGTAAGTATATATTAGATTATTGTAGTATTGCTTTAACTGAATATGGCCTTTTTAGCTTCTGTATTTGCTTTCCAGAAAAGGCAGAGAAAATAATTCCTTTGAAACTTCAGGGAGGAAAGTAGGTAGGCAGAAGTAATTACAGAACTGGAACATGTCCAGAACACTGGGGCTAACATCCTGATTATTAGAGCAGCATCTATTACAGCCACAAGCAATCTCAGATGAGCCTAATTCCTACTTCCCCAAAGAGCCACTTCTAAATCCTGTTGGAGCCACGGACACCTGGTAAGAGAGGTGATCATTTTTTTTAAGTACACTTTAACTTCCAAAATCCATAGGAAGCTCTACCTCTGAATGCTCAGACATTCTAAAACTGTTGTCAATATGAAAACATTCTACAAACTGCCTAAGACAGTTACCCACAGACAGATAGGGTTAGGAGGCCTTGGGAGAGCTGGGATTTTCTAAGATCACAGCTAACCCTTCCCTTGCATTAAGGAGAATCTCCTGCATTAAGGAGGTGGTGATTTCTATGGTTCAATCCTATGGTTCCCAGGTTTTAATCCTGGGAAAGAAATGTTCACTCATGCTTTTATTTATTAAATTTTATCTTCACTATATCAAAGTTGGCAGAGTATGTGCAAACCAGGAAGATAGAATTTTACCTCAAATTGTAAAAAATGACATTGAAGCAAGGGGCATAAATGCATCTGTAGACCCTTCCCCAGCACATCACATATAAAGTGATCAATATGTATTTAAGTGAGTGAATCATATGAATTGTGACATGGGAATCTGAGTTTTCAGGATGATATGCTAGGACATTTGTTTAGTCAGAGAGAAAAAGATGTTACAAAGCAATGAAGTTGTTGGAATAGCATTAAGTATCATAAGGAAGTTAGGTAGAAATACTAGAATATGTCAGCAGGTTATTTTCCTAATTTGTAAACATTCAGGTTGGAGCGATCTGAATGAATACATGTAACAATTAGGAGAACTTGGTAAAAATGACTCCTCACCTCCTATACTGAAAAAATGAATGAATGAGTAAATTATATAGAATCACACTGCAAAAAAATGACGTCTCCCAAATTATTTACTGCTCTCAAAATCCTGTGTGGGAGATAATTAGATTAACAGAGTTGCCAAAAATCATTGTATCCTCAAAAACAAAAAGGGAAAAATTTATCTTCCAATTTACTCTTCTCTTAACAAATTGGTTTTTATGTTAGTTCCAAATACATCAAATGAATTCTATCCTCATACAAGTCACTCTGCCCCAAGTGGCAATTCTTCACTTACCTTTGTGTTAAGGAGGAACGTGAAGTAGCTGATATAAAATTATAACTAGTATTTGAATTCAAGTCTCAAACCAAACATATAGTTGAAATTACTATAAAACTGCACCAGAAAAGATTTGATTTCCTGTATTTGAGAATTTTCAAATTTCAAAGCATACATCTTTATTTCAGACTAGAAAGCTGTCAGGGCCATTTAGTATACCAAGATTTTTACATCAAAGAGAACTGTTTTTTAATCATTTGTTAATAGAGTACTTTTTATGCTAGAAATTTTCTTACTCTGATATTTTGTTAATGTATTATTGTACTTTAAGCTAAGTAATATAGCCTTAGTTTTGTCATAAGGAACAGGAAAAATATAAAAACTTGGGGACATTATAAAGATTAAACAATAAAAAAATAGAGAAGGATTAAGTAATAAATACATAATATCTCCATAATATCCATCTCATTTATATCTTTGTCACTAGTGCCTGCCTTACTAATAACAAGAATCCAAAAACATGTATTCCTAGAAATTAATATGTGAATATGCAATAAAAAAAAAAAAAAGGAGCCTGAAGTTTACCCCACCAAACAGTTTATTCAGGAAACCAATCTTAGGAACACAATGAGGAAAAGAGAGTGTAGGTTCTACATTTCTTTTGAAGATCGACAATAAATGGACTATATATGTCTCTGTGGCCTTAAATTTGATTTTCAACAAAGATCAGAAAAGGAACCATCAAAAGAAATAAGCTAAAAATTGAGTGTTGTTGTGGTTTTTCTTTATATTTTTTTCTGGGACAGAATTTTCAAAAGAGATCAGGTGGATTATCACCAGGTTGTCTTTAACTACCATGCTGATTCAATATGGTATTTATTTACAAATAATGGATTTAAGATCAAGGATTGGCATCAGACTGAAGAGTAAATCAACCTAAGAGCAAGAGGGCTCCTTATCTTAGAACATTTACCATACTTTACTGTAAATACTTGTGCAGCGTTTCTCTTCCTTCGTAATTTCTAAATATCTTGAGATTGGAGCCATAC
The DNA here is from genome assembly GCF_002201575.2 of Neomonachus schauinslandi. Taxonomy (NCBI): domain Eukaryota; kingdom Metazoa; phylum Chordata; class Mammalia; order Carnivora; family Phocidae; genus Neomonachus; species Neomonachus schauinslandi. The sequence continues at coordinate 53,201,517 of NC_058415.1, read as the reverse complement.
TTTTCTACTTATAATATTTGTTTATGTGCCTAACACAATGTATGGCATGTAGAAAGTACATAAGAAATATACATTGAGTTGAAAGATTAAAAATGACCCTAAGAGGATAGAGAAGAGGATGAGTTCCTCTCTCACACAAAAGTAGTTGAATTCAGATCTATTTGACTTATGGTTGTAGAATATGGAGTGCTTATCATGTGTTCAACCACAACTCTGCTCCCTTTTTCCATAAGTTTGGTTTTGCTAGCTTCCATATCTAAGTGGACATTATGTATTTGTCCTTTTTGGTCTTACTTCACTTAGCATAATGCCCTCAAGATCAATCCATATTATCACAAATGGCAGGATTACCATTTTTTATGGCTGAATAGTATTCCATTGTGTGTGTATGCCTGTGTGTGTGTGTATGTGTGTGTGAAAATACACACCCTACGATTGCATTATAATTGCATTATCCATTCATCCATCAACGGACACTTATGTTGTTTCCATATCTCGGCTATTGTAAATAATGCTGCCATTAACAAGGAGGTGGCAGATACCTCTTCAACGTAGTAACTGCGTTTTCTCCAGATAAATACCCAGAAGTAGAATTGCAGAATCATAGAGCAGTTCTTTTTCTGATTTATTGAGAAATTACCATACTGTTTGCCATAGTGGCTATAACCAACTGAGGTTCCCACCAAAAGTACACAAGGTTCCCTTTCTCCATATTCTTGCCAATATTTGTTTTCTTTGTCTTTTTCATACTAGCCATTCTAACAGTTATGAGGTGATATCTTCTACCATTATGGTTTTGATTTACATTTTTCTTGTGATTAATGATGTTGAACATCTTTTCACGTACTTGTTTACCATTTGAATATCTTCTTTGGAAAAAATGTCTATTCAAGGCCTTTGCCCATTTTAAATTATATATATATATATATATTTTTTGCTATTGAGTTGTAGGAGTTCTTTACATATTTTGCATATTAACCCCTTATCACATACACGGTTTGTAAATATTTTCCCCAGTCCATAGGTTCTTTTCATTTTCTTGATGACTTCCTTTGCTGTACAGAGCTTTCTAGTTTGATGTAGTCCCACTTGTTGTTTTAGTTTTTTTCTTTTTTATGTTGTTGCTTGTGCTTTAGATGTCATATCCAAAAAACTGGTGCCAAGAACCATGTCAAGGAGCTTTATTTCTAGGTTTTCTTCTAAGTCTTTAATCCTTCTTGAGTTAATGTTCATGATGGTGAAAGATAGGGTCTAATTTCATTTTCTTTTAACATGTAAATGTCTAATTTTCCCAGCACCATTTGTTGTAGAGACCATCTTTTTTCCATTGAATATTTTTGGCTCCCTTGCCAAATACTAGTTGACCATTTTTGTATGGGTTTATTTCCAAGTTCTTAATTGTGTTCCATTGGTCTTAACTAAACTTTCCTTACTGGCTAATAAAACATATTTTATGGGTGATTTATATGTGTGCATGTGTGTGTATGTGTATAATATAGGGCACCCATATAGGGCACTAATTTATATATATATATTAGTGTATGTGTGTGTGTGGATAAATATATCCACTTCAGTGAAATGTCTGTACATGTATTTTGTCCATTTTTTCCCTCCCCCACCAACTAAGTCTATTAATTTAAATATTCTAGGTAGAAGTCATTTGTCAAATTTGGAAATTTAACTTTCTCAGTATTCTGGCTTTTTTCTTTCTTTCTTTTTTTTTTTTTTAAAATCCTCCTTACACAGCCTTTACCAAGGCAAAGTTTTAAATTTATTACTATTTTTTTTTAAGGCTCCATACTTGGAGCCTACTTAAACTTGGGGCTTGAACTCACAACCCTGAGATCAAGATCTGACCTGATATCAAGAGTTGGATGCTTAACTGACTGAGCCACTTAGGCATCCCCAAGTTTTAAATTTTGATGTGATTCATCAACTTTTTCTTTCAGGGATTGTGCTTCTTGTTTGAATTCTAAGAACTCTTTACCTAGCCCTAGGTCACAAAGGTTTTTCTTGAGTTTTTATCTAAATGTTTTACCCTTTAAAAATATTATATTATATTGTAATTATTTATTTACAGCATGTGAGGGGGCACAGAGAGAGGATGAGAATCTTAAGCAGGCTCCATGCCATTGTGGAGCCTGACACACGACTTGATCTCACAACCCCGAGATCATGATCTGAGCTGAAATCAAGAGCCAGATGATTAACTGACCGAGCCACCCATGTACCCCTAAATATTATTTAAATTGTGTACAAAGTATGAAGTTAAGGTTGAGATTCATTTGGATATCTGATTGTTTCAGGATTGTTTTTTGAAAAGGTGAAATTTTTTTTAACTGAACTGCTTTTTAATCCTTGTAAAAAAAAATCAGTTGGACATATTTATGTTGGTAAATTTTGGGGTTCTCTAATTTTTTTCCTTTAGTCTTTTTGTCTATTTCTCCAGAAATACCACATTGTCTTGATTACTGTAGTTATATAATAAGCCTTAATGCTGGACAGAGAAATTTCTCCCATTATATTCTTTTCTAAAATTTTTTTTGAAAAATTCTATCATCTGTACTTTGCACATACATTTTAAAATAAGTTTGTGAGACACAAAGAGGCATTTTTCCAAAGACATACAGATGGCTAACAAACACAGGAAAAGATGCTCAACATCATTGATCAATAGAGAAAATAGAAATCAAAACCACAATTAGATACCACCTCACACCAGTCAGAATGGCTAAAATGAACAACTCAGGAAACAACAGATGTTGGCAAGGATGCAGAAGAGAACCTCTCACATTGTTGGTGAGAATGCAAACTGGTGCAACCACTCTGGAAAAGTATGGAGGTCCCTCAAAAAGTTAAAAACAGAACTACCCTACCACTCTGTAACTGAACTACTAGGTAATTACCCAAAGGATACAAAAATACTGATTTGAAGGGGCACATGCTCCCCAATGTTTAAAGCAGCAACACTAGCCAAATTATGGTCAGAGCCCAAATGTCCATCTACTGATGAATGGATAAATAAGATGTGGTGTGTGTGTGTGTGTGTGTGTGTGTGTGTGTGTGTATACAATGGAATATTAGCCATAAAAAAAGAATGAAATCTTGCCATTTGCAATGATGTGGATGGAACTAGAGGGTATTATGCTAAGTGAAATAAGTCAGTTAGAGAAAGACAAATACCATAGGATTTCACTCATATGTGGAATTTAAGACACAAAACAGATGAACATAGGAGAAAGAAAAAAAAAAAAGAGGGAAGCAGACCATAAAAGAGACTCTTAACTACAGAGAACAAACTGAGGGTTGCTGGAGGGGAGGCTTGGGGGGGTGAGGTAACTGGGTGATGGACATTAAGGAGGGCACTTGTGATGAGCAGTGGTTGTTGTACAGAAGTGTGGAATCACTATATTCTACACCTAAAACTAATACAACACTGTATGTTAACTGACTAGAATTTAAATAAAAAATGGAAGAAAAAAGGAAATAAGTTTGTCTATGTCTAAAAAACTATTTCTGAGATTTGATAAAAATTACATTAAACTTATAGGTAAACTTGGGGATAATTGAGATCACTAGTCTTGAATTTTTCAGTCCATGATGGAGTGCATCTAGCCATTGATAAAGAGTTTCTTTGATTTCTTTAGACAATATTATAGAATTTTCATGACACAGATTCTGTATAATTTTGTTTCCATGTATCTGTTAAGACTGTAGAAATGCAACTGACATTTGTATTTTGATATATTGTCCTGCAAAGTTAGCGATGTTTATTTTTTGAATGCTTGTGTGAATTCTCCAGCAAAATCATTTGGACTTAGATATTTCTACTTGGAAGATTTCTTATTACAAATTCAATTTCCTTAGAGGTAACAGGTCTATTCAGATTGTTTACTTCATTTTGATTAATTTTTGGAAATTTGTCATTTCCAAGGAATTGAAATGGCTATAGGATCTGTTATGATATCTCCTATTCTTTTTCTAAATCTGAGATTTATATCTTCATTCTTCTTACATTTGTCAGTCTTTCTAGAGGTTTATCAATTTCACTGATATTTATTGAAGAAATAACCTTTTGATTCATTGATTCTTTGTTTTGCCTGCTTCATTTTATTGATTTCTGCTTTTCTTTATGTCCTTCCTTATGCCTGCATTAGATTTACTTTGCTTTTCTGTATTCTAGTCTCTTGAGGAAGGTAATTAGGTTATTGTTCTAAGGTCTTTCCTGTTTTTCTAATGTAAATCTTTAGTTATATAGTTATATAAATTTCCCTCTCAGATAAGAGATAGCTGTGTCCTTCATATTTTGATATTCTCTATTTTTCATTTAGTTCTATGCATGATTTATTACTTTCTCTGTAAATTCCTCTCTGACCTATGTATTATTTTAAAGTGTATCATTAGTTTTCCATGTATTTGAAGATTTTCTTGTTGTCTTTATGTTATTTTCTATTTTGCATTCAATGCAGTTAGGAAACATAATTTGTCTGTTTGCAATTCTTTAAAAATTAGTTAAGGTTGGGGGCCTGAGTGGTTCGATTGGTTGAGCGTCCAACTCCTGATTTTGGCTCAGGTCATGATCTCAGGGTTGTGAGATTGAGCCCTCTGTAGGGCTCTGTGCTCAGTGGAGATTCTGCTTAGGATCCTCTTTTCCTTTGCCCCTTATCCCCATGTGCTCTCGCTCACTTGGGCTGGCTCTCTCTCTCTCTCTGAAATAAATCTTAAAAAAAATAAATAAATCTAAAAAAAAATTAGTTAAGGTTTGTTTTATGATTAAGATATGTTCTATCTTGGATATATTCCATGGACAGATAAATATTATGTGCATTCTACTATTGTTTGGGGGACTATTCTTTAAAGGTTGAGTAGATCCTGTTGGTTGGTTGTACTTCTTTCATATAATCCTTGCTAATTTCCTCTTTATAAAGTATTGTAAGAGAGATGTTGATGTCTCCAAGTAGAATTCTGGATTCATCTCTTTTTTCCTTTTCCTTTTTATAGGTCTGTTGCTCATTGCTTTAAGATTGCTCTATCTACTTGATGGGCTTTCATCATTATAAAATTTACCCTCTCTGTCCTTGGTAATTTTCTTTGTTGTGAAGTAAATTTTATCTAATTTTAACATAGCCACTCCTGTTTACCTTTGATTAATGATTTTATAGTGTATATTTTTCTATCATTTATTTTCACCCTATTTATACCATTATACTTGAAATGACTTTGTCTACACATTATTAGGTGATGTGCTTTTTTCCACTTGTTGATCTCTTTTCAATATTTAAACAATTTACATTTACTATTATTCTATAATATTTAAGTCTGTTTTCTTTTTTCTGTTTAATATTTCTGTATTTTTGTTTTCTTTTTTCTGCTTTTCTGAAGGTCACTTAAAAATGGAATTCTAAACAATGTTTATCTCTAGTATTTTTTAGTGTATTTTTTTTAAGATTTTATTTATTTATTTGACAGAGACAGACATAGCGAGAGAGGGAACACAGCAGGGGGAGTGGGAGTGGGAGAAGCAGGCTTCCCACTGAGCAGGGAGCCTGATGTGGGGCTCGATCCCAGGACCCTGGAGTCATGACCTGAGCCCCTGGGATCATGACCTGAGCTGAAGGCAGACACTTAATGACTGAGCCACCCAGGCGCCCCTGTGTATTTCTTTATATGGCTCTTTTGTGCTTGCTCTAAGATTGTTACATAAAAATAACAGAAAAATCCATGCTGTTAACATTTTACCAATTTGACTGAAGTCTCTATATCCTTTTGCCTTCTCCCATTTATAATCAAAATGGTGTAAATATTTACTGTGCAAAAAGACCATATTAATATTATAATTTTTGCTTGAAACATGATTTTGAAATCTCAAGAGAAGGAAAATCTTTTGAATTCCCATATATATATATATTTTTTCTGTTTCTATTGCCACTTCTTCCTACCTAATATTACAAAATTCCTTTTTATTGTTTCCATTGTGTTTAGAGAACTTCTGTTAGACATTCCTTAGGGTAGGTATGTTGGCCTACAAAAAAAAAAAAAATCTGTTTTCCTTCATCTGAGAGAGTATCTTGATTTTTCACTCATTCTCAAAAGATATTTTTGCTAAATAAAGGATTCTGTGTTGACAGTTCTTTTTAGCCTAATGAAAATGCCATTTTATTTCCTTCTACATCCATAATTTCCATAAATTCTGTTGTGAAATCTGGCCAGATCTTAATTGTTTTACCTCAGTTGATAAAGAGTTGTTTCCCACTGGCTGCTTTCAAGAGAATTTCTTTGTCTTCAGTTTTTACAAGATTATTAACTATGATGTCTATTGACATTGATTTATTTAGGTTTATCCTGTTTGAGGTTTGTTCAGTTTTTTGAATTTTAGGTTTATGTCTTTGGCCAAATTAGGGCCAAATTATTTTTTTATTCTTTCAGCCTAATCTTCTGGGACTCAGATGGTATGATTGATAGATTTTTTTTTCTTGTAGTCCTATAATTGCCTGAAGCTCCAATCAGTTGTTCTTTTTTCTTTCTTTTTGTTCAGATTATGTAATTCTGTTGTTCTAACTGCATGTTTATAGACCCCTTTGAGCTTTCCATTCTACTGGTGAGCTTATTCATTTAGCTGTATTTGTTACTCTATCTTTTAGTACTAAAACCCATTTGATTCTCTCTTTTTTTTTTTAAAGATTTGATTTATTTATTTGACAGAGACACAGCGAGAGAGGGAACACAAGCAGGGGGAGTGGGAGAGGGAGAAGCAGGCTTCCTGCTGAGCAGGGAGCCCGATGTGGGGCTCGAACCCAGGACCCTGGGATTATGACCTGAGCTGAAGGCAGACACTTAACGACTGAGCCACCCAGGCGCCCCCCCCATTTGATTCTCTTAAAGTGTTTTTTATTGAGTTAAACTTATATGTAACATAAAACTCACTATTTTATCTACATTAATTTGTGAGATTCATTGGTTTTTAGTATGTTCACAATGTTGCACAATCACCACTAATTCCTGAACATTTTCATGATACCTGTAATACTGCAATTTATAATTAGAAATAGATACTTGGTTTTTATCTGTTTCTGGCACAGAGCTCCCCAAAGACTTGGAATTTGCAAAGTGATTAGAGCAATAACAGTATCTGTATTAAGTTAATGAAACAACTTTTGGAAAACACCTAAGAATTGGGACTCATTGCCCATGGAGCAAACCATGTGATTAGAAAATTTGGGTCCTGGGGCACCTGGGTGGCTCAGTTGGTTAAGCGACTGCCTTCGGCTCAGGTCATGATCCCAAGGTCCTGGGATCGAGTCCCACGTCGGGCTCCCTGCTCAGCGGGAAGCCAGCTTCTCCCTCTCCCACTCCCCCTGCTTGTGTTCCCGCTCTTGCTGTGTCTCTCTCTGTCAAATAAATAAATAAAATCTTTAAAAAAAAAAAAAAAAAAAGAAAATTTGGGTCCTACCACCCTTCCCTATGGCAGGGAAAGGGAGAGTGGTTGGTGGTTGAATCAACTTCCAATAGTGAGTGATTTAATCAACATGCTTATGTAATGAAGCTTCCATTAAAACCAGAAAGGATGGAATTCAAAGAGTTTCCAGGTTGGTGAACACATACAGATTTGGGGGGAGTAGCATGCTCAGAGGGGGCATGGAAGTTCCATGCCCTTCCCCATACATTTCACTATGCATCTATTCCATCTGGCTGGTCTAGTAATGTGTAGCTTAGAAGTGTTCATACTATTCTCTTACCAATTTCTGTAAGATCAGGGCTAATGTCCACACGTCTACTCCTAAATGTGGTAATTCGATATTTTTTAACTTTGTTCATGTTCTTGATCTTTTAAAAAAAAAAAACATTTTAGTTCTTTTTCTTCATTGTTTTTGCTGTTCTATTTCATATTGTCTTGTGTTTAATTTTTCTTTCTCTAGTTTCTTAAAGTAGAAAGGTTATAGGTTCTTTTCCATCTTTTTTGATGTAGGTATTTAGAGCTATAAATTTCCCTCTGAGCACTATTTTCTGTGCATACCACAAATTTTTCTACTGTTTTTAATTTTAACCTATTATATAATTATTTGATCCATTAGTTATTTAGGAGTATGTTGTTTAATTTCCACTTGTTAGCTTCTAAATTTCCTTCTGTATATGATTCCAAATTCATCCCATTATAGTCAGAGAATATATTTTGCATTATTTCACTGTTATAAAATCCATTGATTCTTGTTTTATGAACCAATATATGGTTTGTCTTATAGAATGTTCCATGTACAGTGGAGAAGAATGTGTATTCTAATGTTGATAGATGGAGGTTTCTGTAGATCGCTCTCAATTCTATTTGGTTGGTACTGTTGTCAAATTCTTTATTTTCTTGTTGATCCTTTCTCTACTTGTTGTATTCATTATTTAAAGTGGGGTACTGAAAGTTCTATTCATTCATGGTGAACTATTTCTACCTTAAATTATGTCAGCTTTAGCTTCTTATGTTTTGAAATGTTGCTTTTTAACTGCACATGTGTTGATAAATGTTATATTTTCTTAATGGATTGACCCTTTTACAATTTATAAAGTCTTTCTATTAATGAATGTTCTTAATGTTTACTGTGTCTGGTATTTGTACAGCCACTCCAACTCTCTTGTGGTTACTGTTTGCCTGGAAAATATTTTACCATCCTTCTACTTTCAATCTATTTGTATCTTTGGATTTCAAGTCTCTTGTAGGCAGCCCATAGTTGGATCATTTTTTTTTTAATCCATTCTGTCAATCTCTGCCTTTTCAACTGAAGAGGTTGGCCCATTTATATTTAATGTAATTACTTGAAAGAAGGACTTCTACCAGTCTGATTTTTTTAATTTGTTTTTTATCTTTTTCATATTAAACATATTTTACATTATACCATTTTAATGCCCTTGTCATAATTTATATTATGTATTTTCTAGTTATTTTCTTAGTTGTTACTCTGAAAATTACAATTAACATCTTTATAGATCAGATTATTACCAACTTAATTTCAGTTAATATGCAAACACTTTGTGTCTATATATTTTCATTTTCCCCTTATGATGTCACTTTTAAACTACATCTTTGTACATTGTTTGCCCAATAACACATAATTACAATTATCGATTTATGCAGTTTTCTTTTAAATAAAAAAATGTAGTTACAAACAAAATTACACTGACTGTATTTCATATTTACCTATATCTTTACTGTTGTTCCTTCCTTCTTCAGGTTGCCATGTAGTATCTTTATTTCAACCTGAAGGACTACTTTTAGCATTTAGCAGATTTGTTAGTAAGCAACTGTCTCAGTTGTTTGAGATGTCTTCCTTTCTCCTTCATTTTGAAGGATAATAAGATATAAAATTGTAGGATGATAGATTTTTTTTTTGTTAAAACTGAAGGTATCCTCTTCCTGTAGATTCTATGGTTTTGAAAATCAGCTGTTAATATTTTTGAGCATCCTTTGTTATTTGATGAGTTGCTTTTCTCATGCAGATTTTATGATAGTCTCTTTGACTTTGGCTTTTGACAGTTTGATTATGTGTCTTAGTGTAGATCTTGAAGTGTATCTTTACCTGAAGGTCACTGAATTTCTTTAATGTATAGATTGTTTTCCATCAAGTTTGGGGATTTGTTAGCCTTATTTTTTTTTTAATAGTCTTCTTTTTTTTTTTTTTTCCCTTTCCTGATGGGACTTTCATTATAATAGTGCTCATGTGCTTGGTAGTGCCCAACAGCTCTCTTTGGATGTGTTCCCTTGTCTTGATATTTTTTTTCTGTTTCTCAGAGCAGATAGTCTGAACTAATCCATTTTGAAAGACACTAAAGCTCTTTCTGCTTGCTCGTATCTGCTGTTGAACTCCTCTAGCGAATTTTCCATTTCAGTTATTGTAGTTCTCAACTCTATACTTGATATATATCTTTTTCATAATTTATATTTGATGAGACCTCATTCTCTTGGTTTTAGTTCCTTACACAGTTTCTATTAGTTCTTTGAAGATATTTACAATAAGTGTTGAAAAGTATTTTCTACTAATCCTAATGTTTCTGCTTCCTTAGGAGTGATTTCAATTGATTGCTTTCTTTCCTGTGTATAGAGCATGCCTTCTTTATACACCTCAGTGTTGGTTGATGCTGAAAACCGGACTATTTGAATATATTAATATGGAAACTCTGGTAATCCTATGCTTCCCCTCTTCAGGATTTGTTGTTACTGTTTGTTGCAGTCATAACTATTTGTTCAGTGACTTTCCTGAGCAAATTTTGCAGACTATATTTTTGTCATTTGTGACCCTTGAAGTCTCTATTTCATTATCTTAGTAATCAGGTAATGAACAAAGATGTACTTAAATTTGGAAGGAACAAAATATGATCCTGTCTTTTAATAAGGATCCTGTGTGTATTTGGGTGCACTTTCAATGTATAGTGAGGCAACTTATAACTCTGCCTTAGCCTTTACTTATTTCTTGTACAAATTGTCAAGATAAAACAAGGAGACAGTAACCAGCAATAATGCTGGAGGCAAAGATCTTATAAATGTGAAAGACATCTGTGAATAAGTATCTGTAGGTAAAAAACATGTATATGTAAATCGCAGGAATTATGTTTTCTGTAAGGGTAGAGGCTATTACTGTAGTAGTAATTTTTTCTCAGTGGTGTTAGAAGGTGATTTTTTTGCTTTTTTCTTGGCTCTTTTTCTGTTGTTTAAATATAACAATAAAATGAATGGAATAGTTAACCATAAATGGAGACAAATAGCCATCTTAAAATTCTCTCTTTCCAATTGGTTTTCACCAAACACCCTTCTTCACTCTGATTATATATCAGTGGGTTTTAATGCTTTGGATGGACAGACAATAATCATAAGGATTTATCAGATGTATTGGTACACTGTGTTATGGTAACTGAGGGAAGAATTGGATGGGTTACTTTGGTTTACAGGGTACTTTGCTAGGTTTCTTCCAATTGATTTTAAATTCCAATAAGTTTTCAAACACTTTAGGGAAGGGTGTGAAAGATTATTTGAGTTGAAGTGTAGTATTGATTGCACATCATTGGTTAGAAAGGAGCTCTCTAAGAACAAAAAAACTTATTTTTGGTATGAAACTGTAAATCTTAATCATTTTACTGAATCTAATTGTGCTGTGTATGTGTGTACCCAAAGAAGAAAATGTCTTTTGTTTCAAAATCACACATAGGAATTTAACAGCCTACAAGTGATGTGATAGAACCACTTAGAATGCTCAAGAATATTGCACAGAATGTAAATTCTCAGTACACTAAGTGTATACAATGAAATTTTTCAAGCAAGGAATTGCTCAGATTTTTTTTTTTTTAAAGATTTTATTTATTTATTTGAGAGAGAGAGAATGAGAGAGAGCGAGTACATGAGAGGGGGGAGGGTCAGAGGGAGAAGCAGACTCCCTGCCGAGCAGGGAGCCCGATGCGGGACTCGATCCCGGGACTCCAGGATCATGACCTGAGCCGAAGGCAGTCGCTTAACCGACTGAGCCACCCAGGCACCCAGGAATTGCTCAGATTTTAAGGAAAACACCTATTTGGAAACATATTTAAGTATCTGTAGCATGTCACTGTTTTCCTACAGTGACAAAACTGAAGAAGTAGGAGAAAGATCATTTTCTAATCTAGATAACAATAGTTTATTGGATAATTACATCCTGCTGCAATTTTCTCACTTATTTCTTCTCTTTTTTCAGAGAAAGAAGTCTCTATAATCTAATTTATTAATTTCCCCACAGTTAACTGAAGGGCTATCAATGCATATGTTCATAAAACATTTCAGACATATAACAGAAGTATCTTACCAAACTTTCAGAGAGTTAGGGAATTGGGGGATGGTTACTTTCTGCAGAATGTAAGTCATTTTCCATTGGGTTGAGCCTTAGGAATAGATCATAGTATAGGTATATAGAGGATGTGCTCCATTGTTTTCTCCAGTTCTTGTATAAATACTCTATGGATTGAGATATGGGCTTAACTTTAACGCTTACTGTTTATCAAATATTCATAATAAAATACTGTTAATGTGTAGACATTATGAACATTTCATTGTTAGCAAATATTTTATTTACATTTTCATTTGTGTCATTTATGTTTTTATGGAGGTAAAATTGACCTATTAGTTTCAGATGTATATGACTTGATATTTGGATGTATTGAAAAATTATCACAAGACTAGTTAACATTCTTCTTTCTTGTGATGAGGATTTAAGATTTATTCTCATAGCAACTTTGAGACATGTAATACAGTATCATTTTTATTATGTGCAGGTAGCCAACATATAGTACATCATTAGTTTTTGATGTAGTGTTCAGCGATTCATTAGTTGTATATAATACCCAGTGGTCATCATAACACATGCCCTCCTTAATACCCATAACCTGGCTACCCCATCACCCCACCCCCTCCCTTCTGTAGCACTCAGTTTGGTTCCTGAAGTCCAGAGCTCCTTATGGTTTGTCTCCCTCTCTGATTTCTCCCCATTCAGTTTTCCCTCCCTCCCCCTGTGGTCCTCCATGCTATTCCTTATGTTCCACATAGGAGTGAAACCATATGATAATTGTCTTTCTCTGCTTGACTTATTTCACTTAGCATAATCCCCTATAGTTCCATCCATGTTGATGCAAATGGGGGGGTATTCATCCTTTCTGATGGCTGAATAATATTCCATTGTATATATGAACCACATCGTCTTTATGCATTCATCTGTTGAAGGGCATCTTTGCTCCTTCCACAGTTTGGCTATTGTGGACATTGCTGCTATGAACATTGGGGTGCATATGCCCCTTCTTTTCACTACATCTGTATCTTTGAGGTAAATACCTAGTAGTGCAATTGCCAGGTAATAGGGTAGCTCTATTTTTAACGTCTTGAGGAACGTCCATACTGTTTTCCAGAGTGGCTGTACCAGCTTGTATTCCCACCAACAGTGTCTCTTTCTCCACATCCTCAACACTTGCGGTTTCCTGTCTTGTTAATTTTTGCCATTCTAACTGGTGTAAGGTGGTAGCTCATTGTGATTTTGATTTGTATTTCCCTGATGGTTAGTGATATTGAACATTTTTTCATGTGTCTGTTAGCTATTTGTATGTCTTCTTTGGAGAAGTGTTTGTTCATGTCTTCTGCTCGTTTCTTGACTGGATTATTTGTTTTTTGGGTGTTGAGTTTGATAAGTTCTTTATAGATTTTTGATACCAGCCCTTTATCTGTAATGTCATTTGTAAATATCTTCTCCCATTCTGTCAGTTGTCTTTTGGTTTTGTTGACTGTTCCTTTTGCTGTGCAGAAGTTTTTTATCTTGATGAGGTCCCACAAATTCATTTTTGCTTTTGTTTCCCTTGCCTATAGAGACAGGTCTTGAAAGAGGTCTCTGTGGCCGATGTCAAAGAAGTTACAAAATCCTCTAGGATTTTGATGGATTCCTGTCTCAGATTGAGGTCTTTCATCCATTTTGAGTTTATCATTGTGTATGGTGTAAGTGAATGGTCCAGTTTCATTCTTCTGCATGTGGCTGTCCAATTTTCCCAGCACCGTTTATTGAAGAGGCTCTCTTTTTTCCATTGGGTATTCTTTCCTGATTTGTCAAAGTTTAGTTGACCATAGAGTGGCGGTTCCATTTCTGGACTCTCTGTTCAGATCCACTGATCTATGTGTCTGTTTTTGTGCCAGTACCATGCTGTCTTGATCACAGCTTTGTAATGATCTTGAAGTCAGTCATCATGATGCCCCCAGTTTTGGTTTTCTTTTTCAACATTCCCCTGGCAATTCGGGTTTTTTTCTGGTTCCATAGAAATTTTAGGATTGTTTGTTCCAGCTCTGTGAAAAGTGTTGATGGTATTTTGATAGGGATTGCACTGAATATGTAGATTACTCTGGGCAGCATAGACATTTTCACAATGTTTAATCTTCCAATCCATGAGCATGGAATGTTTTTCCATCTGTGTCTTCCTCAGTTTCTTTCATGAGTATTTTATAGTTTTCTGAGTACAGATCCTTTGTCTCTTTGGTTAGATTTATTCCTAGGTATCTTATGGTTTTGGGTGCAATTGTAAATGGGATCGACTCCTTAATTTCTCTTTCTTCAGTCATATCGTTAGTGTATAGAAATGCAACTGATTTCTGTGCATTGATTTTGTATCCTGATGGCCTTTAGAATTTTCTATATGCAAAATCATGTTATCTGCAAATGGAGACTATTTTTTTCTTCCTTTGCAATTCTGAAAACTTATTTTTTTTTCTTTCCTGATCTCTTTGGCTACGATTTCTGGTATATAGACTAGGAGTGGTAAGAGTAGGCACTCTTGTCTTCTTGATTTTAGTGAAAAGGCTTCCAACCTTTCACCATTGAGTATGTTAGCTGTGAGTTTGTCACATATGGCCTTTATTCTGAGCTGCATTCCTTCTACAGCTAAAGGGTTGAGAGTTTCTATCATGAATGGATGTTGAATTTTGTGAAATGCTTTTTCTACATCTAGTGAAATGATCATAAGACTTTTATCTTTCGGGTGCCTGGGTGGCTCAGTTGGTTAAGCGACTGCCTTCGGCTCAGGTCATGATCCTGGAGTCCTGGGATCGAGTCCCGCGTCGGGCTCCCTGCTCGGTGGGGAGTCTGCTTCTCCCTCTCCTGCTCCCCCACTCTTGTGCTCTCTCTCTCTCTCTCAAATAAATAAAATCTTTTAAAAAAAAACTTTTATCTTTCATAGTTCTTCATTTGGTTATGTTGAACAATTCTTGCATCCTGAGGATGAATCCCACTTCAACATGATAGACGATCCTATTAGTGTGCTGCTAAAATCAACTCAGTAGTATTTTATGGAGAATTTTTGCAGCTGTATTCAGGAGGTTTTCTTCTCCTTTTCCCTCTTTTTTTTTGTAGTGTCCTTATCTACCTTTGGTCTTTGGATAATTTTGGTTGTAAAAGGAGTTAAGAATATTACTTTTTCTTGAATTTTCTGAAAGAGTCTGAGAAAGATTGGCACTAACACTTTTTTAAATTTTTCATAGAGGTAACCAGTAAAACCATCTGTTCCTTGGCTTTCCTGTGTTGGGAGGTTTGTGATAACTGATTCAATCTTATTAGTAACTGTCCTATTCAGATTTTCAGTTTCTTCCTGATTCAGTCTTAGTAGGTTGTATGTTTCTGAGAATTTATTTATTTTGTTCAGGTTGTGTAGTTTGTTACCAGATAGTTGTTCATAGTAGCCTCTTAGGAGCATTTGTGTTTTCTGTGGCATCAGTCATAATGTCATTTTTTAATCTATACTTTTGTTGATTTGCCTTTCTCTTTTTGGATAGAATAGCTAAAAGTTTGTCCATGTGGTTTACCTTTTTACAGGACCAACTCTTGGTTTTGGTAATATTTGCTATTTTCCTGTTCTCTATTTCCTCATTTTCTGCTCTAACCTTTATTATTTCCTTCCATCTCCTAACTTTGGGCTTAATTAGTTCTTCTCTACTTCCATGAGGCAGAAAGTTGGGTTGTTTGAGATCGCTTATCTTGATGTATTCATTTATAGCTATAAACATCTTTCTTATAACTGCTTTTGCTGCATCCCATACATTTTGGTGTGTTGTGTTTTCATTTTTGTGTCAAGATACTTTCCTAATTCCCGTTAATTTCTTTTGTGATCCATTTGTTCGTCAGAAGAATGTTTCCTAGTTTTCCTTCTGTTATTGATTTCTAGTTTCAAACCATTGTGGTCAGAAATCGTATTTGGGATTTAGTCTTTATACATTTGTGAAGACCTGTTTTGTAGCCTAACCTATGATCTATCCTAGAAAGTGTTCTGTGTGTGCTTAAAGAATATGTATTCTGCAATTTTTGGATAGATGCTCTGTATATGTCTGTTAGGTCCATTAGGTTTATAGTGTGGTTTAAATCTATTGCTTTTTATTCATTCTGTCTGGATGATGTGTCCATTGTTGAGAGTGGGGTATTAAATTCCCCAATTGTTAGCATATTGCTGGTTATTGCTTCCTGTTGCTTTATATATTTAGTTGCTCCAATGTTGAGTGCATGAATATTTATAACTCCTATATTTTTGTGATGGGTTGAACCTTTTATCATTATACAGTGACCTTCTCTCTTTTAGTTTCAAATCTATTTTGTTTGATACAAGTATAGCTACCCTTGCTTTTTTCAGTTATCATTTGCTTGAAATATCTTCCTCCATCCCTTCCCTTTGTTTGTGTCTTTAAAGCTAAAGTGAGTTGTGTATAGGTAGAATGTTGTTGGATCTTGCTTTTTTAACCCAATCAGCCACTTTGACTTTTGATTGGAAAATTTAATCCATGAACTTCTAACTTAATTGTTGATAACAAATAATGTACTATTGACATTTTACTGTTTTTCTGATCTTTTTGTAAGTCCATTGTTGCTTCGCATCCTGTCTTCTTTTGTAATTTGATGATTGTTGGTATCAGTATGGTTTGGCTTCTTTATCATGTTCCTTGTATAACTCTTACACACTTTTTCCTTTGTAATTACCTTGAGGTTTATATAGAATCTTAAAATTTTAACACCTTATTTTAAACTAATAACTTTTACAGCATTCCTAAACTTTACAGTTTTTTTGTATGTCAAATATGTATCCTTTATTCAATTAGCCAACGTACAGTACATCATTAGTTTCTGATGTGGTGTTCAATGATTCATTAGTTGCATATAACACCCAGTGCTCATCAGATCATGTGCCCACCATCACCCAGTTACCCCATCCCCCCACCTCCCTTCTGCAGCCCTCAGTTTGTTTCCCTCTCCCTATTTTAGGTTATTAATGTTAGAGTTATAAGTGAACTAATCACCAACATTGTCATATTAGACAATTTTATTTAGACTATATATTTACCATTGTGAGTTTTACTCTACCTTCATGTTTTATGATGTGTTTTTCTTCCTCCAAATTTTTTAAATTCCAGTTAACATGCAGTGTAATTTTAGTATTTCATCACTTACAACACCCACTGCTCATCACAAGTGCTCTTCTTAATACCCATCACCCCTCCCCTCCAGTAACCATCAGTTTACTTTCTAGAGTTAAGAGTCTGTTCCTTGGTTTGTCTCTCTTTTCCCCCCTCATTAGTTTTGTTCCTTAAATTCCACATATGAGGAATTCATATGATATTTCTTTCTCTGCTTACCATTGTCTTTTTATTTCTGCTTGAAGAACTCCCTTTAGCACTTCTTGAAGAGATCTAGTGGTAATGAGCTTCCTCACTTTTTATGTTAAAGTAAAGTATTCTGTCGTCTTCACTTTGGAAGGACAGCATTTCTGGGTATAGCATTCTTGGCTGACATTTTTTGTTTCAGTATTTTGTAGAGATCATCCCATTCTAATCTGGCCTGGTTCTTTGCAAAAGCAAGGCTATGATGGGCTATGTGGTTTCTTGATTGATTGCTTTTGTCAGGTTTCCTATCAACGGAAGCTATGAATTAGCTTCCTTGTATTGGCAGGGTAGCAGAATGGGCCATGTAGTCAGCACAGCTCATTGTGCTTGGGGACCCAAATCAAGCAGGATTGTGTGCTAAACTTCCTGGCCTGAAGGGGCAACTGGTTTTGCTATGCTCTCAAGTGTCACTGTGGGTGGGGCTGTAAGATGAGCTAAACAGCTGCTTGGTTCTCAGTCAAGGATGCTGAATGCTGTATTCAGCAGTGAGTGGGTCTATGCATTAGTTGCACAGATAGGGTCACCATACAAGTCCCAAGGCTGCCAAGGCTCTTATTTGTGGATCCCTTAGTTCTAATATTTTTTGTCAGTTTTTAAGGTTTTCTATGTATAGTTTCATGTCATCTGCAAATAGTGACAGTTTTGCCTCTTCCTTACCAATTCGGATGCCATTTATTTCTTTTTGTTGGCTGATTATTGTGGCTAGGACTTCCCATACTATGTTGAATAAAAGTGGTGGAGTGGGCATCCTTGTCTGGTTCCTGATCTTAGAAGAACAAACTCTCTTTTCATCAGAGTATGATGTTAGCTGTAGTTTTGTCATATATGGTCTTTATTGTATTGAGGTGTATGTTCCCTCTAACCCCTTTTGTTGATAGTTTTTATCATGAATGGATTTTGAATTTCACTATATGCTTTTTCTGCATCTATTGGGTTTTTGTCCTTTACTTTATTAATGGAGTGTATCATGTTGATTGATCTGTGAATATTAAACCATCCTTGCTTACCTGAAATAAATCCTACTTAATGGTGGTAAGTAATCCATTTTATGTACTATTGAATGTGATCTGCTCATATTTTGTGGAAGGTACTTGGCATCTATCTTCATCAGGGATATTGACCTGTAGTTTCTATTTTTTAGAATAGTTTGAGGAGAATACACTTAAACTCTTCTTTAATTGAGGGGTAGAATTCCCCTGCTCTTAGACTTTTGTTTATTTACCAATTCCATTTCATTACTAATATCGGGTCTGTTCAGGATCTTTCTTCCTGATTCAGTTTGGGATAATTGTATGTTTCTAGGAATTTATCCACTTCTTCTAGGGTGTTCTGTCTCTTGTTATTCTTTGCATTTCTGTGGTGTCTGTTATTTCATTTGATTTATTTATTTATGCACTTTGTGTGTGTGAGGAATCTGGTTAAGTGTTTATCAAAGAACCAGTTCTTCATTTCATTGATTCCTTTTCAAGTTTCTTTC
>NC_058415.1:53088710-53182857 GCF_002201575.2 Neomonachus schauinslandi | reverse complement strand
CAAAGAACCAGTTCTTCATTTCATTGATTCCTTTTCAAGTTTCTTTCAGAGCTGGTTTTAATGATAGCTACCTTGCTTCGTCTGGAATCAGCCAATTCTGTATTAGCCTTGCATTCTTCTAAAGGGAAAAGAAAATGGATGTTCACTAAGTTAGAGGTAAGTTGAAGAAAAATACATATATATATGTATGTAGTATCAGAAAATACGAATCTCTTATAGGTAGAGGAGAGAAATACAGAGATAAGCAAAATATAAAAAGATATTTTAGGTAGAAGGAACAAAACATTGAGTTTATATTCCCATATATAAAGTTTTCACTTACTTTTTTCTAGATCACATTCATATTTATCCAATTTCTTCCACATAGGTATTTGGTTCTAAAAAATAGAGGATGTGGCAGAGTTAGTTAAAAATATTTTCTTGACTCATTTTGCTTTATAGCATATTACACGTGAATGGGTTCAGAATAGGAATACTATCACTACCACTAGGATTACTAAAAACAGTTTTTACAATTTTGGCAAAATTTTTCAACAGAAATTTATTCTGTGTCCAGACAGCCATTACATACTATACATTCTTCAAGACTTCATCTTTGTTCCACAAGTAAGTGTATAATTATTATCACTTCTTAAAATATTGTCTAACCTCTTTCCCTTAGGAGTATTAAGGCCAGATATCTTATTAATATATGACAATGAAAAAAAGACTAATACACTTCTGAAAAAAGTATGCAAGCCAGAAAACATGCAGAATTGTTAGAGATTTATTCAAAGCATGACATACCATAAATAAAAATTCAGAAGTGATCCCATAGAACTGAGGAATAAAAACAATCCTAAGAATATTATAGGAGTACAGGAGCAAATAAATACAACATAATAAATAGCAACTGACCACAAACAGTGAGGAAATTTTATATAAAAGAATTTGAAGGCAATTAGCAGTTATTGAAGGCAAGCAAATAAGTTCCAGTACCTGAACAAAAATATCTAACCAAGAAAGTAGAATATATAGAGGATATATTAAAACTATAATTAAAAATAAACTTTTTAAAGGAGAAAAATTACCTAAAACTACTAGGTTGCTCATTTTACATGCATTGAGCTTTCTGAACTTTCACAAGGAGGTATATATGGTAAGGTAGCTTTTATAAACTTCCCTTTACTATTATTTTTGTGCTTTATCTAGAATTTACCTTTTTTTTTTTGTCCCTGTCCTACTCTTGATTACATTTCCAGAAGTTTCTCCTCAGTGGGGAGCCCTTCTCTGGAGACACATTATTGTGAGTCAGTTTTGAGATTTTGTAGGGACGTGGCTTTTCCAGCTCAATTCAATAATGCTGCTCCATGGTATCCATTTCCTGGGGCTGTGGCTCTCAGAATCCAGCATTTTCTGCATATGCATCTAGAGGTCTAATTTCCTTTTTTCAGAAAACCCAAGAATTCATTAGCTGACTGATGCTGCCTTTTATTCTACATATTTTGATAATACTATTCTTATCACACCACTTAGTGAGCTAAATGTTAAATATAACAAGATGGTGAACTTCCCTGAATACCTACAACAGCTTAGTCACATTTAGAATTTCAGTTTAGTTTTTTTTTCTAACCAACTAACTCCTGAGAACCAAAGGGAGCTCCAAGTACCCATATTAAAGTAGCTTATGAATTGTTTCATATTTGAACACCTACAAAGTGCTTATATCAGTTCATCTTCTCTGAAGTAGATTTATTTCTAAGAGGGTGCACAACAGCAGCTTAGCTGCAAAAAGTGAAAATGAAATTGTCATGTTTAATCACTTATCTTCCTGAGAAGAAAGATTTAAGCATGTGAAAATGGAATCACTCAAGTCAGAATTAGGCCAACTGCTGTGACTAATATCTCCATGATGAAACAAGCTTGTTCATTTTGTATTCTAAGCAACTAGTTATGTTTTACATACTTTGCTTCTTATAAGACACCAAAAAGTTCTTTCTTGAAAGAATGAATGATTTAAAGAAATTCTTTTTAATACTGGGTCAATGAGTGAAGACACATTCTGGTATTTTCACTAAGAGGTAGAACACCATAAATATGTTCAATAGCAGGGCAGCAGACATAAAGTGTGTAAATTTGTAATCATCAATCAGAATTTGCTGTGTGAACTTGATACCATCTTAATTTACCTACCTTGCTAAATAGTAACCAAAAATATATGTAACTACTGTTGGGTATTAAATAAGAATTTGTTCCCTTTCCTTTCCTTAAACTCAAGAAAATCATTTAATTGTTCATTTTTTGATACTTTCCCCAATTTTAATGAGATGTAATAGACATATAAGTTTGAGGTATACAATATGATTTGATACATGTATATCTGGCAAAATGTTTACCCCAAGACAACACATAGTGCCAATTTTCACATTATGAGAACTTTTAAGATTTCCTCTTAGCAATTTTCGTATTCACAATACAGTATTAACTATAGTAATTGTGCTATATTTTAAATCTCTAGAACTGATTTCATTCACTTAGTCTAATGTCCCCAAAGTCCATTCATGTTGTCACAAATGGCAGGGATTTTTTTTTTATAGCTACATAGTATTTCAATGTGTGTGTGTATATATATGTACATGTGTTTGTAGATTAAAATTTATTTAGATACATACCCAGAAGTGGGATTGCTGGATCAAGTGGTAGTTTTATTTTTTGAGCAAGCACTACACTTTTTCATTCCCACTAACAAACAGTGCCCTTTTCTAATACTGTTGTGTTTTGGATGATAGCCCTTTTAAATATCTCATTGTGGTTTTGGTTTCCCTTGCCCTAATAATTAGTGATGTTTAACACCGTTTTTTTAACACCTTTTGAATATCTTCTTGGGAAAATGACTATTTGGGTCCTGTGCCCATTTCTAATTGGATTATTTGTTTATACTATTGGGTTAGAGGAGTTCCTTAAATATTTTCTCTCATTCTTTAGGTTTTGTTTTCTTTTTGGTTGTTTGCTGTAATTCTATTTTTAATCTTGTTGCTTGTACTTTAAATGTTCTATCAAAAAGTCATTGCCAAGATTCCTGTCAAGAGGCTCTTTCCAGATTCCAGAGGGAAAAAAAAAAAAAAACCTGTAATACAGGAGATCCCAGTTTCCTTAGCTACAGGTCTGGAAGACCTGTAGATTAGCAACATACTGGAGTTATGCATGGAAGGGAATGTATCGTTACAGGTGAACACACTGCTCACCCCTCCAGCTTGGTTCAGGCATATACGCAGCCCAATCACCATTACTGGTTCTCCCTCAGTATGCCCAGGAGAAGAGTGTGTGGCCACAGAAGAGCACACCACCATCCAGGGCCCCCATAGCTGCTTGCAGGTGTGGAACAGACCCTGCTGTCTGTCACTAGCCTGGACCACTGTGTCCACTTATAGCTAGTCCTTCCGGCTGAGGACCTGCATGGACCTCCAGTGTAGCACATAGGAGAGCACAATGATACCCTGATACAAGAGAGCCCATAGTTGATCCTGCCTCTTGCACACATTTGAGTGTGTTGGCAAATGTGTCTGCCACTAGACAGGCAGCTCATGCCTGCAGCTGTCTGTTCATACACCACTAGCTCTGGATACCACCACAGTCTGCCCTGGTCCCTACCTACGGGTCCTGAGGGTGCTGCTTAGTACACCAACAGCCTTTGCAAGAACTGTGGTCCCCCAGTAGTGCTTGCCAAAAAGCACAGTTGATGCTCTGGCCACAGTGCATGGGATGAAAAAAACATCACCCCCCCACCTCAGACCTGGTCCCACAATATCCCCCTAGATTTGGCACCCTGCATTGCTAAACCTAGAGTCCTAGCACAATACAATGTGCTAGCTTCTACCAGTGAAAGCCTTCCCTTACCAAAACTCATCCATAAAATCTGGAAGAGGGGACTGCTTCCTCAAATGCACAGATAGGCTACAGGGGTCATGAAGAGCCAGAAAAGCATCTCCACCAAAAGAATAAAGTAAATCTCTGATAACTGTCTCCAAAGAAATGGAGATCCAGAATTGCCTGACAAAGAATTCAAAATATTTGTTCTACAGCAATGCTTGGAGAGCTACAAGAGAACACAGATAAACATCATAAGAACAAAATGAGAAGCTCAATAAAGAGACATAATTTAAAAGAACCAAACAAATTTTGGAGCTTAGGAATACAATGAACTGAAGAATTTAAGAGTGAGCTTAAACAACAGACTTGAACAAGCAGAAAAGAGAATCCGTGATCTAGAAAATAGGTCAACTGAATGAAAAAGAGTGAAGAAATCCTACAGGGGTTATGGGAGACCATTAAAAGAAATTATGTATTTTGGGAGTCTCAGAGGAAGAAAGGAGTAGAAAGCTTATCTAAAGAAATAATGGCTGAGAACTTCCCAAACAGAGAAACTTGCTTATCCAAGTTCATGAACCTCATAAGTCAGCTCAGAATTTCATTCCAAAGTTCTTCCCCAAGACATGTAACAATAAATAACCCTTCCCTAATAAACTAAAGCTGAAGGAATTCACCACTAATCCTGCATTACAAGAAATGCTTAAAGTTCTTCATACTGAAAAAGGACATTGCTTAGCAATGAGTAAACATGAAAATATACAACACAGTGGTACAGGCAAGCATATTACCAGATTCAGAATATACTCATACTGTGATATGTTAATGTGCTAAGTAAAGGTTGAAGGACAAAAGTATTTTAGATAATGGATATACGATTAAAATATTGATGACGAGAAAATAAAAGACAGGAGTAAAAGGACAGAATTTTGAATTCAATCTAAGTTAACTTTTTATAGACGTAACTATCTTATGCTGATGAGATGTTTTATGTAAGCCCCTTGGGAACCACAAAGCAAATATCTCTAATAGATACACAAAAGCTAAAGCAATACCAACAAAGCATACCACTATGGAAAATCATCTATTTACATAAAAAGGCTGCAAGAATGGAATTTTAAAAAGGAACTACAAATCAACCAGAAAACAGCAAGTTGGAATTGGTAAGTCCTTACCTATTAAATAAGATTTTGAACCCAATTCTGATGTGGGTGTGAGGGTTTTCTCCTACATCAGCTGGGTGTCCTACAATTTAACTCAATTCTGACACTATCTACCCAGAGATGTTCCCCAGGTTAAGTGCCACAAGACTGCGTTCCACACATGCACACTGAAGATGCTAATTGCAAGCCCAGGTTATCATTTGTGCTTCTGACTCACTGGCTATGGATTGTAGGGTCTAAAAATCCCACCCTTAGGTTTGATTAAGTTGTTCTATATATAATATATAGAGAATGAATTATCACACCTATCAGTAATTACTCTCAACATTAATGGATTGAATTTCCCAATCAAAAGCAAAGACTGACTGGATAAAACAAGACTCATCTTTAAGGACACACATAATTCAAAGTGAAGGAATGGCAAAAGATGTTCCATCCAAGTGGAGACCAAAAAGAGCAGAGGTAACTATATTTGTATCAAAGGAAATGGACTTTAAGTCAAATTATAACAAAAGACAAATAAGGTCATTATATGATAAAAATTTCAATCCATCAGGGAGATATCACAGTCATAAATACATATGCACTCGAGATCCTCTAAATGTATTAAGCAAATATTAAATCAGAAGGGAGAAAGAGGTTACAGTACAGTATTAGTAGGAGACTTTTTTTTTTTAAGATTTTATTTATTTATTCATCAGAGAGAGAGAGAGAGAAGCAGGCTCCCCAAGGAGCAGGGAGCCTGATGCGGGACTCCATCCCAGGACGCTGGGATCATGACCTGAGCTGAAGGCAGACGCTTAACCATCTGAGCCACCCAGGCACCCAGTAGGAGACTTTAAAAGCACACTTTCAAAAATGGATAGATCATCCAAACAGAAAATCAATAAGTAAATGTTGGACTTATACTATGCATTAGACCTGATGGACTTAACAGACATATATAGACATTCCACTTAACAGCAGCAGAATACACATTCTTCTCAAATACTCTCCAGGATCAGTCACTAACAGGTCACAAAACAAATCTTCACTAATTTAA
Source organism: Neomonachus schauinslandi (assembly GCF_002201575.2). Lineage (NCBI taxonomy): Eukaryota > Metazoa > Chordata > Mammalia > Carnivora > Phocidae > Neomonachus > Neomonachus schauinslandi. The sequence goes on along the minus strand of NC_058415.1, from coordinate 53,176,806 downwards.
GAAGATTGAAATCATCCCAAACATCTTTTCCAATGACAATAGTATAAACCTAGAAAATAACAGAAGTAAAGTGGGAATATTCACAAATATGTGGAGTATAAACAACACCATCAAATAACCAATGGGTCAAAGAAGAAATCAAAAGGGAAATCAAGAAGCATTATGAAACAAATTAAGAAAGAAGCACAATATATCAAAACTTATAAGATGCTGAAAAAGCCATTCTAAGAGAGAACTTTATAGTGATAAACGCCTACATTAAGAAACAAGAAATTTCTTAAAAATCTAACTCTACACCTTAAGGAACTCAAAATAGAAGAAAAACTAAGCCCAAAGTTAGCAGAAGAAAGGTAGTAAACAAAGATTAGAGCAGCAATGGAGACCAGAAAAAATAATAAAGATTAATGAAATTAAGAGCTATTTGTTTTTTTTCCTGGCAAGATAAAACAGACATTTAGCTAGACTAAGAGACTCAAAATAAGAAATAAGAGGAGACATTGTAATTGATACCACAGAAATACAAAGGATCATGAGACCACTGTGAACAATTATATGCCAACTAGATAACTTAGGAAAAATGAATAAATTCCTAGAAAGATAAAACCTACCAAGACTGAAAAATGAAGTAAAGAACTTGAAAAGAACAATATTAAGTAATGACACTGAATTAGTAATCAAAAACGTCCCAAAACAGAAAAGGCAGGACCAGATGGTTTCACTGCTAAATTCTGCCAAAATTAAAAATTGCCAAAATTAATTAATGCCAGTTGTTCTCAAACTCATCCAAAAAACTGAACAGGAGGGGACACTCCCAGACTCTTTTTACAAGGCAGGCATTATCCTGATATCAAAGATGGTTACGGATACTATAAAAAAAGATAATTACAGACCAATATCCCTCATGAATATGGATGCAAACATTCTCAACAAAATAGCAAACTGAATTCAACAGTGTTAGAAGAATCATTCATCACAATCAAGTAGGGTTTATCGCTGGGATGCAATGTTGGTAAAACATAAGCAAATTAATAAATGTGATATACATTAATAAAATGAAAAAATTATCTCAGTAAATACAAAAAAGCATGTGACAAACTACATCATTTAATGTTAAAAATGCTCAACACATTGGGTATAAAAGGAACATATTTCAACAACATAAAGGCCATATATGACAAACCCACACTCACATACACAATTCTGAAAAGTTGAAAGCTTTTCCTCTACAATTAGGACAAGACAAAGGTGCCCACTCGCACCATTCCTACTCAATATTGTACTGCAAATCCTCGTCAGAAAAATCAGCAGGAAAAAGATGTAAAATGTTTAAAGATGATATGATCTTATATATAAAAATTCTAAAGACTGTACCAAAAAACTGCTTGGAATAATCAACAAATTCAATGAAGTTACAGGATATAAAATCAGTATCAGAAAACAGTTGTGCTTCTATGCAATAACAAAATACCTAAAAAAGAAATACAGAAAATTATCCCATTCACAATAGCATTTAAACAATAAAATACTTGTGAAAAAATCTAACCAAGGAAGAAAAAGACCTCTACACTGAAAACTCAAATGGAAAGATATCCCACGTTCATGAATCAAAATATTTTTAAAATCTCCATACTACCTGAATGCATCTACAGACTCAGTGCAACCGCTATCAAAATTTCAATGGCATTTTTTTACAGAAATAGAAAAAATAATCCTAAAATTCAACAAGGCAATATGTCTCAGAATAGTTAAAGTTATCATGAGAAAAAAACAACAAACCTGGAGACATTATAGTTCCTAATTTCAAAATAGAGTACAAAGTTATAGTAATCAAAACAGTATGGTACTGACATAAAATCAGGTAGATATACCAATAGAAGAGAATCAACTCAGAAAAAAACTAATGCATATATTGTCAACTAATATTATCTAAGATTACTCAGTGGGTAAAGAATAGTCTATTCAATACTGGGGTTGGGAAAATTGGATAACCTCATGCAAAAAAATTAAACTAGAACCCTATCTTACACTACTCACAAAAATGAACTTCAAATGAATTAAAGAGTTATATTTAAAACCGGTCATTGTAAAATTCCGGGACAATATATCAGAAAAAATCTCCTTGACCGTGGTCTCAGCAGTGATTTCCTTGACATAACAGCAAAAGCACAAACAACAAAAGCAGCACTATAGTAGTGGGATTAAATCAAATAGATTGGTTCCACACAACAGAACAAGAAAGTGAAAACACAGAATAGGAGAAAATATTTACCAAGCATATATGTGATAAGGAGTTAATATCCCAAATATATCAGGAACACATATGACTCAATGGCAAAAGAACAACTCAATTTAAAAGGCAAACAGAAAAGCTGAACAGAAATTTTTCAAGAAGATATACAAATGGCCAACAGGTATATGAAAAGGTGCTCAACATTACAAATCATTAGAAAATTGCAAATCAAAATTACATTGAGCTATCCCCTCATGCCTGGTAGAATGCCTATCATCAAAAAGGCAAGTGATAACAACTGGTGGTAGGGAATAGCACTGGTGATAGGGATGTAAATTTCAAAGTGGAAAGCCATTATGGAAAACAATATCATGGTTCTTCAGGAAATTATACTACCCTATGATCCAACGATCCCATTTCCGGGTTATATATGTAAATAAATTAAAATCAAGATCTCATAGAGGCAACTGCTCTTGTATGTTCATTGTATTACTCACAATACCCGAGATACAAAAACAACATAAGTGTCCATTAACAGATAAATGGTAAAGACTATGTGAGATACACAGATACACACAATGGATTATTATATATCTATTATAAAAAAGGAAATCCTTTTATCTGCAACTTGGATGCACCTTGAGGGCATTATGCTAAGTGAAATAAGCCAGACAGAGGAAAACCAGTACTGTATGATAACACTCACATGTGGAATCTAAAGAAAAACTCAGGGGTCAAAGAGAGTTGAGTGGTGGTTACCAGAAGTTGGTTGATATGGGAAATAGGTAAATGTTGGTCAAAGTGAACAAATTTCAAGTTTTAAGATTAGGGATCTGATGTAGAATATAGTGATTATAGCTAATAATACTGTTTCATAGTCTTAAAATTTGCTAAAGGGTTAGATTTTAAATATTCTCAACACAACGAAGAAATGATACCTATGTGTCAGGATGCAGGTGGTGGCTAATACAACTGTTGTAATCATTTTGCAATTGATAAACGTATGAACTCAACATGATGTACACCTTAAACTTACACAATTTATGTAAGTTTATAATTGACATTTATGTGTCAATTATATCTCAATAAAGCTGGAAAACAGCTTTTTCCTTATGTTTACTTATAGGAGTTTTGTGATGTCAAGTCTTACATTAAATCTTTAATCCATTTGGAATTAATCTTTTATGAATGGCTTAAGATAGGGGTCTAGTTTCATTCTTTTGCATATGAATACCTAATTTTCCTAGCATCATTTATTGAAGAGACCATCTTTTCCTGTTGAGTATTCTTGGCTCCATTGTCAAATACTAGTTGATGTATATACATGAGTTTATTTATGGGCTTTTAATTTTCTTTCATTGGTCTATGTGTCTGTTTTCAGGCCAGGACCATCCTGTTTTGATTACTCTAGCTTTATAATATAGTTAAATATCAGGAAGTGTAATGCTGCCAGTTTTGTTCTTTCTCAGGATTGTGTTTACTATTTAAGGTCCTTCATGGCTTCAGACACATTTTAGAATTGTTTTTTCTATTTCTTTTAAAAAATGTCATTGGAATCTCAATAGGGATTGCACTGAATCTGTAAGTGGCTTGGTGTTGCATGGACATTTTAATATTAATTTTTCTGATCAATGAATACAGGGTATCTTTACATTTATTTTCTTCAGTTTCTTTCATCAGTATCTTGTTTTCATCATAGAGATTAAATTTTCTTAAACTCATTGGTTAAATTTACCTAAGTGTTTTATTTTTGATGATATAAATGGATTGTTTTATTTTTTTAAAAAGATATTGATTTATTTATTTGAGAGAGCACGAGTTGGAGAGAGGGGCAGAGGGAGAGGGAGTATCAGACTCCCCACTGAGTGGGGAGCCCAATGCAGGGCTCTATCCCTGGACCTTGGGATCATGACCTGAGCTGAAGGTAGACGCTTAACGGACTGAGCCACCCAGGCACCTGGGATTGTTTTCTTTCTTTATCAGATAATCCATTGCTAGTAAATGGAAATGCTACATAAATCACTTTGTAGTTGTGAAAGAGAGAAATCTAATTGGTGACTATCTTGTATTCTTCCAACCCAATCATTATTCACCAATTTTAATGTAAAAATTGCTTTGAATTTTGAATGTTTATTTCTAGCTGGTGTTTATAATTATTTTGTGTGTAAATTAAATACAAGAAGGCAATTAATAACTTCCATTCAGAAGAACAATACACTGGACTAGAAGTATTTCCAGAATTGATTTTGAAGAATTAACATCAGAACTATTAGTAGTCAAAAGGTAAAGCCAAATTGATACCCTTTCTTTTCTTTCTTCTTGCCCCCCTTCTTTTTGTTTATCTTTCCTCATCTTTTTACCATACTCCATTTTAAAGATTTTTTTTTTTTTATTTGACAGAGAGAGAGAGATAGCGAGAGCAGGAACACAAGCAGGGGGAGTGGGAGAGGGAGAAGCAGGCTTCCTGCCGAGCAGGGAGCCCGATGCGGGACTCGATCCCAGGACCCTGGGATCCCGACCTGAGCCGAAGGCAGACGCCTAATGACTGAGCCACCCAGGCGCCCACCATACTCCATTTTAAATAACATTTGAAGTATCATGCTTACTGATTCAGGTTTCAAATTTTGTGCTTAACTTCCTTTCAGCACCAAACACAGGAAGATGGGGTCATTCATGTTAATATTAGAAAGAACATAACTGGCCTTTTTCTGCCATCTTGGAGCCTGTGGAGGCCTGCTGGGAACAGGACTCCTATAACGCCAAATAATGTCTGGAAGGCTCTGGTCCAAGGCCATTTTTGCTGGCTATAAGCGGGGTCTTCAGAACCAGAGGGAGCACACAGCTCTTCTTAAAATCGAAGGTGTTTATGCTCGAGATGAAATGGAATTCTATGTAGGCAAGCGATGTGCTTATGTGTACAAAGCAAAGAACGACACAGTGACTCCTGGTGGCAAACCAAACAAAACCAGAGTAATCTGGGGAAAAGTAACTCGTGCTCACGGAAACAGTGGCATGGTTTGTGCCAAATTCTGAAGCAACCTTCCTGCTAAAGCCATTGGCCACAGAATCTGTGTGATGCTGTACCCCTCAAGGATTTAAATTTAATGAAAAGTAAATAAAGGTGTAGATTTGTAAAAAAAAAAAAAAAAAGAGAGAGAAAGAACATAACTCATGATTTTAAGTGAAAAACCAAGATAACTGTGACATTAGTCTCCAAAATAATTTTCTTTTGTGGAACCTCATGAAGATGAAACTGAGGAATATCACCAACAGCTTCCTGAATACCATGTTACGGCTAATACACTAATGAGCTTTGTGTGGTTGCACCTTAAAGTGCTCTTGGATAAAGACCACATTTTAAATATTAAACTGCAATTTAGGAAACATGGCCTTTCAGCAGGCCAAGTATATGTTATTCTAGAGACTAACTTGAAAAAGTATAGATCACATGAGTAGCTAATCCAAAATGAACCATATATTTCAACATTTCCTATAAATAGACTATATCTAAACTAAATGTATGGTAAGAGCAGAGAGGTGCATTCTATTACAAGACCCAGAGTGCTTAGACTTTTGTACAAATTAAGTTATAGCCGTTATGGAGTCTACTTTCAGTGACATGATGGATTGCAAGAGTGGCAGTTATAGTTGGCCAGGAGTCTTAAAAATAGGTCAAGGAAGGTATCCCTCTAGTCACTCTACTCTAGCTCTTGTGCTTTTAGAATAATGGAAAGTCTACTGTTACCACACTTTCAAGAGATCAAACAAGAGCTGCCTCCTGTGTCCATTTTGTGTATTTGTCCTTATTTCTCTGAACTATTAAAGTGTGAACAGCTCTAGATTCTCAACCAAAATAAAGGAACTAAGTTTTTGTTTCTACAAGAGTCAATATCCAATCTCAATCTATGTATTTGTTTCAGTCTGGTATTCATTCTATAAGCCATGCTTATGCATACATACTGTGAAAATAAACAAAGACCAACCAAATTTCAGGCCAGGGAAAGGGCAACAGTCCAAAATCAGTTGTAAACAAGGACTTAGTTGAGATCCAGGCATAAATTTCTGAATCTAAAAGCATAAAACAAAGGCACAAGGCAGAATCTCAGCACTGAAAGAATAGAGCACAAGAGATAGAAATGGCAATCATCCATCTGGTCTTATGAAGAGGTATCAGAACATGATGTATGATTGCAAAGCTAAAATCTGAACTTATGGGAATTGGTAATAGAAAAGAACCAAATGGTAAGCATGCCTGAGGCATTTTACTGAGAATACAGGGAGGAATTCTTTTCCTTGGCTCTTGACATTAAATAAGAGAAGAGTGGTGAACACATCATACATATTAATGAAGACGCTGCACTCTAAATCTATCAGAAAAAGGAAATCTTCCTACGAGCAAGCTACACAAGAATTTTTAGGGGATAAGGTGCATAGATCACATAGCTACATACAGCCAATGAGGTGAATAACTTCTGACTCTCAGTATTTATAAGCCTTGTAATACAACTAAATAATCAACACTGTTTTATTTGATGTACCTATTCATATTACTATTCAATAATTTTTTTGTTGTTGGTTTTGTTCTTTGGTAGGTATTTGTGTTTCCCTAAAAGCTACATACTTTCTTTGGAAGAAAAAACTCAATAATCTCTCTAACACTCTAAAAGGCAAAGAGATATAAAGTTCTGAAGAAGAATCCAAGTATTTTTACTAGCTTTACTGTCATGTGAGTTTGGAGAATATTATAGAACTTGGATCAGTTGGCTGAAGAGCAGAGTTAACAATGATGTCTGGACACTGGGAGGAAAGATGTAAGGGAGTGGACAAAGAGAACTGTGTCTGTGTGCATTTTAAGTACAATAAAGATGTTTAAAAATATGTCCCACTTAATCTAGGAGTTTAACTGCGATCAATCCCATTAAGACAGTTAATTTTTTCGACGTTAAACAGAGCTATTCAGAAAAAAAAATAGAACTGCTTTACTGGTGATAATCTCTGTCCTTTATCTCTGGGCAACTTTTTCATAAAGTCTGAAGGACCATTCTGTTCTATTAGAAGATGTCTGCCCTATAAACAGATAAAATCAATTAATGCTGTCAGTGATATGTAGTCACAAAAACACCTTTGTATCTATTGCTTCTTTTCCCTATCTTGAAAGATGAGGTCAAAAAAAGATGTGGTCATTAATGACACTCAAATGTGATTTAAAGTGCTACAGAAGTAAAATTTTATCTCTCAGATAAGTCTCTCTTGCTGTGAAAGTCATTTCTCTTTGGTGAAGTGTAGTCAACAAAATGGTCAGCATGTCTAGTACCTTGATTGTGCTTGTTCTGACACAGTGCAGTAAGTGTTATTAACACATGAAAGAGTTAGAATAGAACCACCCAAATGTCCTACTTTAGACAGTGGTTACACTAATGAAAATGATGACATTTTTTAGTGTGAAAGACAGGAATTTACAATCAGAAGGGCTAGGTTTAAATTCTGTTTCTAACTAGTGATGTTAGTCAAATTGCTTAAACCCTTTTCCTCACCTGGTAAAATGGTAAGGATAATGTAAACACAACTAGTTTTTTTTCTACCCCCCTGCCAAGCTCTGAACTTCATAAGGCTTTTACTAAAATTAGACCTTAAAATCCAGAACTACTCCTAGAGAGGGTGATGATGGATTTGAACATTCAAATGAGGCAAATCAAAAGGTACTATCAGCTTGAGCTCAAACATGTCACAGATTTTTTTCATCACAAAACTCTTACAAGAGCAAAAGGGAATACACACCTAATAAATGCCTAATCTGGACCAAGAACTTGGTTGGTGAGAACTTTTATTTTTTGTTAACTTTATATAACCTTCAAATGAGGGCATTATCAATATCCACTTACCAAGTAGAAGGAGACTGAGGAACAGAGCATTTAGAAATTTTTCTCAAAGTCCTGTAAGCATTTAAGAAGAGTATGGGAGTGATACAATTTAGTCTCCTATGGATATTGTAATAGTAGGAACAACTATTGAGTTTCCATGATCTACCAGAAGGCACTGGCCTAGCCTTGGTGAATTCTACCTCCACATTTTAAGTTTTACATCTCTATATTTCTACAGTCTCTCATTTTTTCTTACCATACTTTTGTATATTGTTTGACTTGAATTTTCCTTGTGAAGAACAAAGGTATTAAAGCTATTCCCATCAAGATAACTATAACCAAGTTTAGGATGAAGCGTTTATTTTAGCAGATTAAATTATGTTGCTAAGCCTCTTACATATGATGGGCATTTAATATATATTTATTGCATAATTGGAGGAATAAATACATTAGGATGTTATTACAAACCTCATCAGTACACTTCATTATTCTTTGCCTATAGTGAAACCAGAATCCAACCCTAGAATTGATCATTTAAGTCTGTCTATAATAATAAAAAAACTCTAGAAGACAGAACAATTCTGTAGTTCATGTAGGTTACACAGGTTATCAAGTGAAAATAAAGCAGCAAACCCACATTTTTATGAAAGGAAGATTTAAAAAATAATAAATTATCCAGATAATTGTCTTAAAATTATTCTTTACTTTCTTTGTAAAACTGCAGACTAAATGTAGGCCTGACTCACTACTCCTATTTTGGCTTATCAGGCATGATATTTCTAGACATTATTCTCCCTAAGTAATTTTTACCTCCAAAGACTCCCTATTAGTTACTATTACTTAAGAAACTCTGTTGTGTAATTATAGCATTGCATCAGAGAGAAAATTGACCTGAGTTCACATATTTTTATAGTGAAATAATATATTACAATTTTTCATTTGTTTTTACAGTTTTTTGTTATTGTCTAAGGTTTTCAGTAGTTTTTTTTTTTTTTTTTACTAAATTTTGACCTCAGAGACCAAATACTAGATTATAAATAAAAGATTATCACAAAAAGGCTCTGCTAATATTTGGTTTGGGTAAAGGCTGAGCTACCCAAAGTGTATTTTATGATATTGCAGATTTAAGTGTTAATTTATTCATATTAATTCAAATAATGTATTCATATTCAAATTTTGTAGAATTACAATTTGAGTCTATACTAAAAGGAAATTCCTCTGCAAATTAAAATGTTTAAATATTAATATTTGTTTACTCAAAAATTATTTTTTGATGATCAGTAGCATACCATCTCCATCAAAACGGTGAGAAGGAAGAACCCAGACTCTGTCCTCCCCCCAACAAAGCATATTTTACCCAGCAAAGTTGTCCTTCATTAATGAAGGCAAGATAATAAACTTCCTCAGCTTTTGTTTGCTAGGAAGGTATCAGCAGTAAACCTGCCTTATGAGAAATGCTGGAAGGAATTCTTCAAACCAAAATAAATGGATGCTAGTTAGTAATATGAAAATATACAACACACTAGTAGAGGTGAGCATAAGTCAGATTGAAAATACTCTAATATTGTAATATAGTGGTGTATTAGCTTTTTTAGCATAAATTTTAAAGGACAAAAGTACTAAATATAGCTACAGCTACAATAATTTGTTAAGGGATACATAATATAAAAAGATGAATTATGACATCAAAAACATAAAAGGGTAGAATTTTTATATACAAAGTTAATTTGTCATCAATGTAAAATATACTATTATATTGATGTTTTATATGTGTCATAGTAATCACAAAGCAAAAATTCACAGTAGATTCACAAAAGATGAAGAGAAGGGAATCAAAACATACCACTACAGAAAAGTATCCATTCACAAAGGCAGCCATCAAGAAGGAAAGAAAGTAACAAGGGAACCGCAAAACAGCCAGAAAACGATTAGTATGATGGCAACAGTAAGTCTTACCAATCAATGATTACTTTAAATGTAAATGGACTGAATTCCCCCACTGAAAGACACAGTGGCTAGGTAGGTTAAAAAAAACAACAGCAACAACTATATGCTGCCTGTAACAGACTCACTTTAGCTTTTAAAGACACGTTAGCTCAAAAAGAAGAAATGCAAAAAAGATACACCATGAAAGTGGAAACCAAAAGAAAGCAGAGGTAGCTATACTTGTATCAGAAAAATAGACTTTAAGCCAAGATTAACAGGAGACAAGCAATGTCATATAGTGATAAGCAGGTCAGTTTATTAGGAAAATACTGAATTATAAGTGTATATGCACCCAACATAGGAGCACATACGTATATTAAGCAAATACTAACAGACCTGAAGGGAGAAACAGACAACTATACAATAATACTAAAGGACTTTAATACCCTACTTTTGTCAATGAATATAGCACCCAGAGAGAAAATCAACACCATAATTTTGGACTTGAACCATACTCTAGATCAAATAGACTTAGTAAGTACAGAACATTACATCCAACAACAGCATAATACACATTCTTTAACATATACACAGGACAATCTGCTGGATAGGTCATATGACAAGGTCATAAAACAGGTCTTCACAAATATACTTAAATCATACCACTTCTCTTTTCCAACCACAGTGGCATTAAGCTAGAAATCAATAACAGGAGGGAACCTGAAAAATTCACAAAGATGAGGAAATTAACATACTCCTGACAACCAGTGATTCAGACAAGGAATCAAAAGGAAATTTTAAAAATACCTTGAAACAAAAATGGGGATACAACATATCAAAACCTATGAGATGAAGCAAAAGCAGTTCTAAGAGGGACTTCACAGCAATAAATACTTACATGAAGAAAAAAGGAAGATCACAAATGAACAGCCTAACTTTAAACCTCAAGGAACTAGAAAAAGAAAAGTTAAACCTAATTGGTAAAAGGAAGAAAATAACAAACATCAGAACAGAAATAAATGAAATAGAGACCAGAAAAACAATAGAAAAGATCAAGAAAGAACAAGCTGGTGGTTTGAAAAGATAAACAGAATTGGCAAACCTTTAGCTGAACTTAAAAAAAAAAAAAGGGTATTAAAATCAGAAATAAAAGAGGAGATATTACAATTGTTACCACAGAAATACAAAAGACCATAACAGACTACTACAATTAAATAACAATCCCAACAAATTGAGTAATTTTGAAAAAATTAAATTTCTAGAAGCATACAACCTAAGACTGAACCATGAAGAAATAAAGAATCTTAACAGACCAATAAGGACTAAAGAGAATGAGTCAATTATCACAAACCTCCCAATACATAAAAACCCAGGACCAGATGGATTTTTCACTGGTGACTTCTGCCAAACCTTTAAAGAACAATTAATATCCACCCTTCGCAAACTCTTCCAAAAAACTGGAGATGACAGAACACCTCCAAACTCATTTTTACAAGGCCAAAATTACATTGACACCAAAGCCAAATAAGGACACTACAAGAAAACTACAAACCAATATCCCTAATGAATATAGATTCAAAAAAAAAAAAAAAGGTACCAAATTCAACAGCGCATTAAAAAAATAATGCACCGTGATCAAGTGGGATATATGCCGGAGATGCAAGGATGTTTCAACATATGCAAGTCAATTAATGCACCACATTGATAGAATTGTAAAGTAAAAGTTATATGATTTCATCCAAAGATGACCACAAAAAGGCATTTGACAAAATACAACATCCTTTTATGGAAAAAAAAAAAAAAAACACTCAACACATTGGGTATAGGGGGAACATATTCCAACACAATAAAGGCCATACAGGACAAACCCACAGCCAATGTTACATTCAACAGTGAAAGGTTAAAAGCTTTTCCTTTAAGATCTGGAAAAAGACAAGGGTACCCACTATCAACCTATTTAACACAGTACTAGAAGTCTAAGCTCAATCAGGCAAGAAAAAGAAATAAAAAGAATACAAATAGAAAGGGAAGAGTAAAATTGTCTTCATTTGCAGATAAGATGATCTTATATATGGAATACCCTCAAGACTCCACAAAAAATGCCAAAATAAGCTAAATTCAGTAAAGTTACAGGATACAAAAATCAACAGAGTTTAGTTGCATTCCTGTACACTAACAACAAAACATCTGAAAAAGAAATAAAACTATCATTTACAACAGCATCAAAAACAATAAAGTACTTAGAAATAAATTTAACCAAGGAGATGAAAGGTCTCTACAATGAAGATTACAAGACTCATGAAACAAATAGAAGAAGACACCGTATGGGAAGATACCCTGTGTTCATGGATGAAAGGACTATTGTTAAAATGTCCATACTACCCAAATATCTATAGATTCAGTGCAATCCTTTTACAAATTCCAATGGCATTTTTCACAGAAATATGAAAAAAAAAAAAAAACACTAAAATTTGTGTGGAAACACAAAATATCCCAAACCCAAAGCATTCCTAAGAAAGAACAGAGTTAGAGGCATCACATTTATTATTTTCAAGCTATACTACAAATCTACAGTAACCAACACAGTATGGTTCTGGCATAAAAATATACACACAGACCAATGGAACAGAATTGAGAGCCCAAAAATAAACTCAACGTATATGGTCAATTAATATTGACAAGGGAGCCAAGAATTCTCAATGGGGAAAGGACAGTCTGCTCAGTAATGGTTGGGAAAAGTGGATAGCCACATGCAGAAGAATGAAATTGGACCCTTATACAGAAAAATAAATTCAAAATGGATTAAAGGCTTTAACATAGAAACTGAAAACCTAAAACTCCTAGAAGAAAATATAGGAGAAATTAACCTTGACATTGGTCTTGACCATAATTTTTTCGATATAATATCTAAAGCACAAACGACAAAAGCAAAAAATAAACAATTAGGGCTACATGAAAATGAAAAACACCAACAAAATGAAAAGGCGACCTATTTAATGGGAGAAAATATTTGCAAATCATACCTACTAAGGAGTTAATATCCAAAATATATAAACAACTCATGTAACTCAATAGCAAAAAAACAAAACGAAACAAATGATCCAATTAAAAATAGGCAAAGACGCTAAATAGACATTTTTTTCCAAAGACATACAAATGGCAACAAATATATGAAAATGTGTTCAATATAAATAATCATCAGGGAAAAGAAAATCAAAACCACGATGAGATATCACCTCACACCTGTTGGAATGACTATCATGGAAAAGAGAAAAGGTACCTGTTGATGAGAATGTGAAGAAAACAGAACCCTTGTGCCCTGTTGGTGGGAAAGTAAATCAGCTTAGCCATTATGGAAAACAGTACTGAGGTTCCTTGAATTAAAAATAGAACTACCATACATATGATTTAGCAACCCTACCTTTGTCTATATATCAAAAGTTAATGGAATCATTGTCTCAAAGAGGTAACTATACTTCTATGTTCACTGCAGTAATATTATTCAATAGGGAAGGTATGAAGACAGCATAAGTGTCCCCTGATGGATGAATGGAATTTATCCATTCCTTAGGTTATAACCACACCTTCCATATTTAAATGCCTGGCATCCATCCACACACACACACACACACACACACACACAGAATGGATTATTATTCAGCCTTATAAAAGAAGGAAATCCTGTCATTTGCAACAACATGGGTTAATCTGGAAAGAATTACGCTAAGGAAGTAATCCAGAGAAAGATATACTGTGCAGTATCACTTATATGTAAAATCTAAAGAAGCCTAACTCACAGAAACTGAGAGTGGTGGTTACCAGAGGCTGGGATTAATGGCGGGGGTTGGGGGGAGCACAAGGGAGATGTTGGTCAGAGGGTACAAACTTCTAGTTATAAAATGAATAAGTTCTAGGATTTAATGTAAAGCATCATGACAATAGTACATAATGCTTGAAAATTGCTGAGAGATCTTAAATGTTAGCACGCGCGCACACACACACACACACACACAGGAATTATGTAACATGATGAACATGTTAGTTAATACTATGATAGTAATCATTTTGCAATATATGTGTATCAAATCAACACATACATCTTAAACTTACACTATATTGTATGTCAATTATATCTCAATTACATTTTTTTTAAAAAAAGAGAAAACCTTGAACAATAAAATAAATACATGGCATGCCTGGGTGGCTCAGTTGGTTAAGCATCTGCCTTCAGCTCAGGTCATGATCCCAGACTTATGGGATCCAGTCCCAATCAGGCTCCCTGCTCAGTGGGGAGCCTGCTTCTCCCTCTGCCTGCAGCTCCCCCTGCTCCTGCTCTCTCTCCCTCTCTGACAAATAAATATTTTTTTAAAAAAAAATAAATACACATAGCATGCCCTCTGTAATATGCCCTTGAGTTTCTAAAGATGGAAGACTTACTTCGAGAATCCCATATGTATTTGGGCCAACAGAGTAGTAAATAGAATTTTATTATTATTATTATTATTTTTACTAAATAGAACTTTTTAATAACTAATTGAAGTATGGGTAGTATTTCAAAATATATATAGGGATCTTGGACCTCACTGTTAGTTTGCACATTACTTGCATGTGATTTGGGCACAAACTAATAGATGATTTCACTGCTATTAGCTTTGTAACTTTCTTAAATGGACTTAAAGTTAAATCATCAAACTACCAGTAAATTTCCCTTTTTTGCTCCAAATAGCTAATGCAGAAGAATGGAAACAATTTTTCTCCTTTTGCAAAGACAGCTTAATGTTATAATTTTCTCCAATGTCTACATTAATGCAGCATTGATAATTATGGATTTAGTTGGTGGTCATTGCTGTGAAATGAACAAGTCACAGGGGATGAATAAAGCAAGAGAGTTTAGAAATCTTTACCACACAAGGTATATTTTATCCATATTTAAAGTTAACTTAAAATAGATTGTGGGTCCTTTTGCTATGGTACCTGTGTATAGACAACAACCTATTGAAATCTTTAAATTCTGCACATCTGACCCATTTTATCAGACAGGCTAGGAACAAAGGAGAAAGAAGTTTGGAAAGATTTTCTAGTTAGCTTACATTTGAAAGTCATGTGCCTTATGCAACTTTGGGAAAATCTCATCTAGCTTGAATGTTCCAGGAAATAAATATTCAGTTTAATATGATTATCTTGAAAATAACATACATTAGTTAGCTAAGTTATTAAAAAAATCTTTAAAAATAGCTGCAGAAAATCTTTCTAAAATAAAATAGTCACCAGCATTTGAAATGTATTTTCATATTCTCTGAATAATTCTGTATGTTGACTTTCTTCAGAGGCATCATTTACACTATTAAGTCCATTGTAAAGAAAGACAGCTTCATCTCTTCTTTTTTTTTTTTTTTAACATATAATGTATTATTTGTTTCGGAGGTACAGATCTGTGATTCAACAGTCTTGCACAATTCACAGTGCTCACCATAGCACATACCCTCCCCAATGTCTATCACCCAGTCACCCCATCCCTCCCACCCCACCCCCCACTCCAGCAACCCTCAGTTTGTTTCCTGAGATTAAGAATTTCTCATATCAGTGAAGGGGGGTAAATCGGAGGGGGAGATGAACCATGAGAGACGATGGACTCTGAAAAACAAACTGAGGGTTCTAGAAGGGAGGAGGGTAGGAGGATGGGTTAGCCTGGTGATGGGTATTAATGAGGGCACATTCTGCATGGAGCACTGGGTGTTATACACAAACAATGAATCATGGAACACTACATCAAAAACTAATGATATGTTGTATGGTGATTAACATAACATAATAATAATTAAAAAAAGATAGCTTCAGTTTAATAGGAGTGAATGAGCAGCACCTTCAGATTACTCGCTACAGAATGTCTAACGTACCTTATATTGCATCTAGTTCTTTGATTTCTGCATGATTGTCTTTTTCTCCTGAAAGGAAGGAATATTTTTAATATAAATAAATGTTATAGTCAATCAAATTTCATACAGTTTCTATATATTTCTATATTTTAATTATTCTATATTAAAGAAAACCTTATAACATGTTCATAAACTTTCCATAATTTCTTTGGTCAAAATCTTACTTTTTTGCTGGTCAATTTTAGTTAAATATTAGATCTGGAGTTAGTCCTAAATATTATTTTCTAAAGAACTTCAATTTTTAGATGGGGGCTAGAAATCAGGCAATATGTCACCTGAGTGTAATGTCAATATACTTTCCGTGAAGCTTTGTCGCATCTACTACCTTATACAGAATAACCCACTAACAATATTTGAGGCAAGAAATAAACAGCATCTTCAATTTCATTGTTTTGTATACAACATAAAATTAGAAAAATAAAGTATAAAGACATACATATACAACTAGAGACACATACCTACAGACATCCTATTGTTCCATTTTTATGGAAATCTTTAAATCCTGATAATAATCCTAATATTACTAAGAAAATTTGAAGCATATTTTTCTTTTTCTTTTGGGAGAACACTAATGGTATCCCATATTGGGACAGTATTGACTGGATAAATTCCTAGAAATATACATTCTTTCAAAACTGAATCAGGAAGAAATAGAAAATCTGAACAGTCTAATTATTAGTAATGAAATTGAACTGGTAATCAGAAAACTACCAAATAATAAAGTCCAGGACCAGTTGGATTCACAGATGAATTCTACCAAACAGTTAAACAAGAGTTAATATTTATTCTCTTCAAACTATTCCAAAAAAAAGAAGAGGAAAGAAAGCTTCCAAATACCTTCAATGAGGCCAGCATTACCCTGGCAGCAAAATCTCCACAAAGACCCTACAAAAAAAAAAAAAGAGAGAGAGAGAGAGAGAGAGAAAAAAAAAATATAGGCCAATCTGATAAACCCAGATGCAAAAACCCTCAACAAAATATTAGCAAATCACATACAACAATACATTAAAAGATTCACTCACATTGATCAAGTAGGATTTATTCTGGGGATGCAAAGACGGTTTTGCATTCATAAATCAATCAATGTGATACACCACATTAACAAAACAAGGAATAAAAATACAGTTTAAAAAAATAAACAATACTTAACACTTTCCTTAGAATGTTAATTTTTAAAAATACAAATCTTTGTAGTTTACTGGCAAAGATTTCTAAGGGGTTTGATAACTAATTTTCTAAGGAGTGTGATAACTAATATCAGCCTTCTGTGATATATTTACATGTCCAAATGTATAGAAAAGAGATCAAACTATAATTTAATAAATACCCTGGAAAGGTCTTTTAAAAATTTTGATACTGGGCTTAAAACAGCAATATATTATAAATGATTTTAATATGACATTCTTTATCCATGTAGGGACAGGTTAAGGGGCACAATTAAAATAAAAGCAAACATTAAAACACTAATCTAAATATAAATGAACTAACAAAAGTAGATTAGGCTTTGATGACTCCGAATGTAATCTTTTTATCTTCTAAGAGTGGGAATGGACATGCAGCAAAAATATATCTTAGATTTGTGTGAGTTGTTTACATTTTTAATTTGATTTATACATTTTGTACAAGTGCTATGGGAAAAAAAAAACTGAAGTTCTAGTATAACAGATATAGATTACAGTCATAATTGACTCTGATACTATTAATGTTTTTTATGTGAAAGTTCATTTGTTTATAAAGACTTTGGACTTTAACATTTTTATTAAAAAATTCTGACTCATGTAGAAAGAAACTACAAAATGTAAAACATATGGAAAGAAATAGCATTACCTAAAAGATATGTAATTATCAATTTAAAAATTCTAAAAGAACTAATTAAAAATTAGTATAATGAATAAAATAGTGAACTAAGTTATCTGAAAAAATGCAATATGCAAAGTAAAACCTTAAAAATTACATTCTCCAAAATCCAAATGTTAACTAGAAATAAGTATCAATGAATGTATTGGAACTACATGAAGGAAAGTATAAAATCACTAAAAAAATAAGAAAACAACAAACTCAGTCTTAAAAATGTTACCATGAGCAAATTTTGCCAGCCCATTCCATTTAAATGATGTCCAAAAATAGGCAAAGGTAACTCATAGTGATAAAACCAGAAAGGAGTTGCTTCTTCGTGGGGTTGGGGGTGGGGGTCACTTCAAATTGATTGGAATTAAACTAGAGGAATATTTCTGGGTAATGGGTTACATTCTGTATTTTGATGAACGGTGGTTGCAGGGATTCAACTGTCAGAACACATCAAGCTGAATACTGAAGTGTTGGGTATTTTATCATATATAAATTATTTCTCAAAAAATAAGGTTAATAAGTAAAAAGTTCTCCAAAGATGTCATTCATGACAACATTTGGAATAGATAAACACTATCTGTTTGGCATATCAACTGAGGGGGAGCAGTGGAAGCCATGTGCCCTACTAAGGATGAATATTTTATCACTGATACTGTTTAGAATGATTGTTGTGTGGTAATTAAAAAAAAAGACAAACTGATTACAAGTTAATTCTATTGTTTTATCCATATAGTGCATCCTCCTATTACTTCTACCCGGGTTAAAGCATAATAGATTGGCACTTGCCAACTTTTTTATGCATAAGGCCCAAGCTTGAGTAAAATGATTAGAAAACATTTTAGAAAAAAATTAGAGAGTTTGAAGAAATGCTACATGAGAAAAACAGAAAAATAATGATAGGAGAAAGAGCAGGAGCTGAATAAGTCAAAAAGTACAAAAATCACAAAAGAAATTAAAAAAAAAAACTAAGACTCTATAAAACCCAACTGATGTTTATAAGGAAAGTAATGAAGTTCTACTATTGATTAACAGACAGAACCACTGCCAATCTGAAGAAGTAATTAAATCAAGAAAACAAGGAGATAGAAATGCTTGGAACACCAACTACCACACATACCAGCTATACTCCAGGAAGATGCATTTATCAAACACTTCTACAAAGTTTCTTTCATATCAAAACCTATTTCAAAGCAATAGAATTGGGTAAAATTTTCTCCTATCAAAATGTATCAACATTATAGCTCTCAATATTGGTCTTAATTTCTGGCTGCTTTAAGTAAAGATGCAAATAGCATTTATTGAAGTACAGAGCTGGTCCAGCTACTTAGAGAACTTTCTGGAATTCCTTTCTTCTCATGTGTACTTAACAAGTCCCTTCCATCTGTGGTTTCCTAACTGTATTTTTTCTTTGCAACTTGAAAAGACCTAAGACAAATCTAATTGCTAGATTTCAAATGGTAAGGAACTGACATAGTAGTGAAACACAGCTGGAGAAAGTTCAGGACTATCCTTTCCTTCTGTCCCAGGTTTATATCCATTTCCCTAAATTGAAGAAAATGCAGACCAGTCCAGAGATCTTTTCTACAAATCTCTTCTCTTTGGGGGACCTTCTTTTCCTAGCATCTACCCATGCCCTCTTATGTATTTTTAACCAGAATATAAGTGATTTCTTGAGATGGGATCTCTTTTAGTGCTCTTTTGCTTATCTTACCTCAAGCTTTATACCCCAAAGGAAAAAAAAAAAAAAACATAAAAGATTGTGGAAAACAGAGATGGGGAACAGAGGCTAACAGCCCAGATTCACTGTTCTCCTCAAGAGAAATAAAGCAATTGAGTTTTCAAAAGGGGAAATAAAAGGCCCTAGGAATTCTGAACCTCAGTGTCTATCACTCTCCTTTTTCTAAGAACAGCAGAATACAAAGGTGGTCCTAGAACAGGAAAAAAAATATAAAGTCTTACTCCACATGTTTATGTGTTTTTGATTTTCCTAAATTAAAAAAAAAAAATTACACAATAGCTCCACAACCTGATTCTAACAGATCTCATTTTCTCCTGACGTTAAAATACTGAATAATATTGTATTAGTTTCCTGCAGCTGTTGTAGTAAATTATCACAAACTTAAATTTATTCTCCCATGGTTATAGAAGCCAGAAGTCTAAAATCAGTTTCCATGGGCCAAAGTTAAGATATTGACCAAGTCATACTTCATCTGGAAGCTCTAGGGATGAATCTGTTCCTTGCCTCTCCCAGCATTCCTTGGCTTATGGCCATATAACCACAATCTCAGCTTCCCCGGTTACATTGACTTCTCCTGTCTTTGTCAAATCTCCCTTGGCCTCCCTCTTATAGAGACACTTATGATTGCAATTAAGGTCTCCTTGAAAAAAAACCGAGATAGTCTCCCTATCTCAAGATCCTTAACTTAATCCCATCTTTTACCATATAAAGTAATATTCACAAATTCCAGGGACTAGGACATGAATATCTTTTGGGGAGGACATTATTCAGCATACCCACAACCATATTTTAGAAAGTTAACAGTGATTTAAAAAAACAAATAGTATTAATAGAGACAAATATATTCAAGTACAATGCATAATATTTTAGCCAACAATATTGAACTACTCAAATACTTAAAAAATAGTATGTCTTGTCTATACTTTAATGAATTACTATAAGGGATAAAAGTGATTAAAAGCTTCCCCTCCTTTGTTCAATGATAAATGTAGGATTTTTGGTTAATTAATAGCATCACATATATAATCTTAAATCTGAAAACAAGTGTCATTAATTTCAAATTGAGAATTAGAAGTACATTAGGGAAAATATATTAAATATAATTTTGTTTTAATGATTCTACCTATTTATAAAATTTGATCAATTCAGTCATTAGCTAAAGATATAGCAACACATTTCTTAATTGAGGACCATAAGATAAAAAATAGTGTGGATTAGACTGAAAAGATAATGAAACCTCAAATCTGATTTGCACCATCATAACTAAATATTGGCATCAGAATGAATCCATATGAAAAAGATTTTTAAGTAGCCAGTAGGCTATAATTTACACCTCAGGAAATGCTTTGTTCTTATTTCTTAATCTTAGATTTCTTTAAGTACACTAGTCAGAAATGTTACAGAGTTTTAGAATATAATGTGGGTTTTTATAAAGAAACCTGAGTGAGTTTTAAGATACATCACATTTTATATGCTTGTCACAATCATCATTTTCCATTTCTAGTGAGTGCTAAGGGAAGGCAATAAATGAGAGGTATAGCCTGCCTATGTAATCACCATATTTTATAGTTAAATGACAAAGGAAATCCTGCAACAAATAAACTAATTTGGATAGTTCTTGTTCAAAACTAAAAACTTGTCAGTAAAATTTTTCTTCTTTATCATATATTGAGAATTGGATAAAATTCCTAAGTTTAGGGGCACCTGGGTGGCTCAGTCGTTTAAGCGTCAACTCTTGGTTTCAGCTCAGGTCATGATCTCATGAATTGTGAGAATGAGACCTTTGCCTGCCCCCCACTCCTGTCCCCTGCCACCAGCCTGCTCAGCAGGGAGTCTGCTTGAGATTCTCTCCCTCTGCCCCTCCCCCTGTTCACACGTGCTCTCTCTCAAATAAATAAATCTTTAAAAAATAATCATAAGCTTAGACCCTTATGAGGTTGAGATCCAGAACTAGTTTTTTTTTTACCTTTAAAAACCATATATTAAGCAGTTTTATTTTCAAATTAGGTATAAAGACTCTGTCTAGTAGCAGCTTTTCACTGTTAAAGGTGCATCTAATGGCAATTAAATTATTTTAAATATAGGTTAAAGAATTTTTAAAGATAAAAACATGTCAATTAACTATTACATGTTAGAATACAGTTAACTTAATATATATTCATAATATCAAAGTTTAAGTGATCCTATTTATTTTAAAAATAAAACAAGATGAACAGCTTCTATATCCAAAAGCTAGACATTTTATCTTTTTTTTTATTCAACCAATATTTATTGATTGCTGTGGGGGCTATAAAGCTGTATATCACTGCTTGCCTTCAGAAAGTTTATAGAATACAAAGAAGGTGAAAGCAAAACATAGATAAGTAGCTACAATACAAAGTAATAGTGTTGACTTAGAAGGGAGACAATTCTGTAAGAGAGGAACTAAGAATTTTGTTGGTTGGGGAAGAGCAAAGATTTATAGAACTGTTGGCTGTATCTCCTTTGTAATTACTTTAAGTGGTTTTGGAAACTCTTATCCTATGTAGCTCCCTACTTTCTAGTACTCTTCTCCACAAATTCCAGTCACCTTACCCATTCTGTGTCTTTTCAGTAAGACCACCAAGTTTGCTTGATTTACTCTTCCCTTAACCAGACTGAAAGGTGGGTTATCATAGGTCTCACTCCAATTGTAACCTATAGTTGTTTAGGAGATAAAATGGGTAATTTAATGAAGCTTGTTGCTTTGGCTAGTGAGATTCCAGCTAGAGATCTTGAGCTTTTATTAACTGCCTAGGATAGATTATGAGATAAGATAAATGAATTAAAGAAGAAATTGATTTAAGGGGCACCTGGGTGGCTCAGATGGTTAAGCGTCTGCCTTCGGCTCAGGTCATGATCCCAGGGTCCTGGGATCGAGCCCCGCATCGGGCTCCCTGCTCGGCGGGGGGCCTGCTTCTCCCCCTCCCTCTGCTTCTCCCCCTACTCATGTTCTCTCTCTCTCTCTGTATCTCTGTGTCTGGAATGAATAAATAAAAAAATCTTTAAAAAAAAAAAAGAAATTGATTTAAAAAAGAAAGACAAGGAAAAAAAAAGAAATTGATTAATCTTTAAGAAAACTCTAGAGCAAATATAAGGAATAAGAGTAGAATGTGGTAAAAGGGGTTAGAAATGAAATAAATAATGAGGTGAAAATGGGGTAAAGGACACAGGTTATAATATTAATTAGAGTAGTTAAGGAAAACCTATCTGAGAAGGGGAGAATCAGGAAAAGCTTGAAGATGGTTAGAGAGGGCACCAAGCACCTATGTGGGGAAAAGTAGCTACAGAAGACTGGACCAATGTCACTAGGGCAAGCATAGGCCTGGAATGTTAGAGGAACATCAAGAGTAGGTAAACAAGGCATAAAGTAGAAGAAGGGGAGTCTATAGATAGTGAGGGCAGGCTATCTAGTTCCTTCTAGGCTATGAAAAGATTCTGGCTTTACTGTGAATGAAATGAAGAGCCATTCAATGTGGTGTTTTGATCAGATTTGAGTGACATATGCTAAATTAGGTTTTAAAGTATTCATTCTGGTTGCTTCATGTATGGACAGTAGACAGCAAAATTCAAAATAAATAGGGGGCCAAGGTCAAAAACAAGGAGCCATGTAGAAGGCTATTGCAAACATTTACAAGATGGTAGATCCAAACTGCTGGTAGGAGTACAGGCAGTGAAAATTCAGATTATGAATATATTTTAAAAGTAAGGTAACCATAATTTACTAAAGGTGTGGATGGGGAGTACAAGAGGAAGAGAAGAATCAAGAATGACTGCAGGTATTATAACCTGACAACTAGAAGAATAGGATAGTCTTTGAGGTGGAGAACACTGTATGGAGCATATTAGGGTTGGGAGGGAAAAGGAAATAGGCACTCAGATTAGGAAATGTTAAGTTTGAGATGACTAATAGAATTTCAAGTGGGTGTTCAATATATGACAATCCAGAACACTGATTATCTATTGAGCATTTAGCCACTAGATTACACAATGCTTTTGTTTAGGGACCAGGACATGTTTATATTTCATTTTCCATGGTACCTAGCACAGAGTAGAATATACTAGCATATCCAATGCTTCTCATCCTAATTATTCACTATTTCTAGAGTATTCTAGCAAATGACTGTTCAGTTTTCAACAAGGTAAAATCATTTTTTTAAGTGCCTATAAGATACAATGTGAAAAAAATAAAGACAAGTGGTGCCTGGGTGGCTCAGTTGGTCAAGCATCTGTCGGCCTTTGATTCAGGTCATGATCCCAGGGTCTGGGATCAAGCCCCGCATGGGGCTCTCTGCTCAGCAAGGAGCCTGCTTCTCCCTTTCCCTCTGCCTGTCGCTCCCCCTGCTTATGCTGTCAAATAAAAAAAATCTTTAAAAAAAATAAAGACAAAACAGTCTTAAAGAATAAAATACAGAAGAAAATATACAGCAGGAGGTTTCTATTAGTGAACATGCTCTGCTGAGCTGTGTGGGCTTTTTTACTGAGTCAGGACAAATCTATATAACAGTACTACAACACACATCTTTGGGAGGTTTCTGTTTTGTAAAGTATCTTGTCCATCCTTTGTTGTTTTAAATATAGCTCTGTAACCATGCCAAGAAGTTTTTCTTTTGGAATACACAGAAATCTACAGAAAATACAACACCGAAGCACATTTCATGTGAAGGCTAAGGAAGTAGATAAAGCATTAATTCTATGTAAATCGCTTTCGTGCTTTTATTTCCTTTCATGGCTCATAGTAAGGACATTACAATCCTGAATGGTAAAGGAGTATCCATACCATTTATGAACAAGGAATTAGGATGGTTGTGTGGGGTGAATATTAACATTTTAAAATATGAGTCTTAACATGTGTATCAAAATCCTCCCTTTTCTTACTAGGATTTTTGTCTCACTAACATAGAAATTCATTCACAATATACTATAATAATATACTATACTCTCCCAATTATACTGTCTCGTGGCCATTTTAAATGTCCTGAGGCAACAATATGCTGCCTACAAGAGACTAATTTTAGACCTAAAGACAACTGCTGATTGAAAGTGAGGGGATGGAAAAACACTTATCATGCAAATGGATATCAAAAGAAAGTTAAAGTAGCAATACTTATATTAGACAAAATAGAATTTAAACAAAGACTGTAACAAGAGACAAAGAAGGACACTATATAATCATAAGGAACAAGACAAGGATGTCCACCCTCTTCCCTTTTTTTTAAAGATTTTATTTATTTATTTATCAAAGAGAGATCACAAGCAGGGGGAGTGGTAGGCTGAAGGAGAAGCAGACTGAGCAGGGAGCCCAATGCGGGACTCAATCCCAGGACCCCTAGATCATGACCCAAGCTGAAGGGTCATGGGTCTGAGCCACCAGGCGTCCCATCAACTCTCACCACTTTTATTCAATGTAGTTCTGGAAGTCCTAGCTACCACAATCAGACAACAGAAAAAAATGAAAGCATCCAAATCTGTAAAGAAGTAAAACTTTCACTATTTGCCGATGACAAGATACTACAGAAAATCCAAAAACCCCACCAAAAAAGTGCCAGAACTGATTAACAGATTCAATAAAGTCAGGATACAAAATCAACATACAAAAAATGTGTTGCGTTTTTGTACACCAATAATGAAGCAGCAGACAGAGAATTTAAGAAAATCCCACTTAAAATTGCACCAAAAATAGTAAGATACGAAGGAATAAAACAAAGAGGTAGAAGATGTGTACTCTGAAAACTATAAAACACTAATGAAAGAAATTGAAGACAACATAAAGAAATGGAAAAGACATTCCATGCTCATGTATTTGAAGAATAAGTATCATTAAAATTCCTATAGTCCCAAAGCAATCTACACATTCAATGCAATCCATATCAAAATAATAGCAGCAGTTTTCACAGAACTAAAACAAACAAACCTAAAATTTGTATAGAACCAAAAAAGGCTCTGAGTAACTTAAACATTCTAGAAAGAGAAACAAAGTTGGAGACATCACAGTTCTGGACTTCAAGTTATATTACAAAGCTGTAGAAATCAAAACAGTATGGTACTGGCACAATAACAGATTCATAGATCAATAGAACAGAATAGAAAACCCAGAAATAAATCCACAATTACATGGTCAATTAATCTTCAACAAAGCAGGAAAGAATAACCAATTAGAGAAAGACAGTCTTTAACACATGGTGTTGGGAACACTGGACAGCTACATGCAAAAAAATGAAACTGGGCCACTTACTTGCAGCATACATGAAAATAAATTCAAAATGGATTAGACAACTAAATGTGAGACCTGAAACCACATGATCCTAGAAGACAGCATAGGTAGTAGCTTTTCTAACATCAGCCTTAGCAACTTTTTTCTGGATAGGTCCTCTGAGGCAAGGGAATGGGAGAGGGAGAAGCAGGCTCCTGGCCGAGCAGGGAGCCCGATGTGGGACTCGATCCCAGGACCCTGGGATCATGACCTGAGCCGAAGGCAGTCGCTTAACCAACTGAGCCACCCAGGCACCCCACCATAAAAGATTCTTAACCATAAAGAACAAACTGAGGGTCGATGGAAGGAGGTGGGTGGGGGATGGGCTAAGTGGGTGATGGGTATTAAGGAGGGCACTTGTGGTGAGCCCCTGGTGTTATACGTAAGTGATGAATCACTAAATTCTATTCCTGAACCTGGTATTACAATATATGTTAACTAACTAGAAGTTAAATAAAAATGTGGAGGAAAAAAAACCAAATGAGCAAAGGGGAAAAAAGAGTGAGAGAGACAAACCAAGAAACAGACTCTTAACTATAGAGAACAAACTGATATTTACCAGAAGGGAGTTGGGTGGGGGGATGGGTTAAATAGGTGATGGGGATGAAGGAGTATACTTGTGATGAGTACTGGGTGTTGTTATGTAAGTGTTGAATCACTATATTGTATGTCTGAAATTAATGTTACACTGTATGTTAACTAATTGTAACTTTAAAAAGTGACTATTGGAGTTACATGCTTTAAACCCTTCTATTTAATAGCTCTGTTCTATACATCTTATATCACAGGAACCAACTTGAGTGGTATCCTCTGTAGTTGTACATTAGAAGATAAGTCCTGTGGAGCATCTGGGTGGCTCAGGTGGTTGAGATTCTGACTCTTGATTTTGGCTCAGGTTGTGGGATTGAGCCCTGTGTTAAGCTCCATGCTCAGCTGGGAGTCTGCTTGTCTGCTTGTCCCTCTCCCTCTGCTCCTCCCTCCCCTCATGCTCTCTCTCTAAAATAAGGAAGTAAAATCTTAAAAAAAAGAAGAAAGTATGTCCTGTAATTGCCTGTTTGCTATTAAATGAGACTTATCAATTTGTTATTTATTCTAAATTTAGAGTGATAGTTTGCCTAACTTATGGGATCACTTTAAATATAAAATATTGATAAGAGAATATCTCCTATCAATAATTTTTTGGGGAACTTAGACCATATCAACAAAATATCTTCCTAGGTTACATTGTTTTATCAAAAATAAGTGTAAAAATCCATATGTAGCAATTAGAAAGTTATGATTTTGGAATTTCAAAATAAGTGAAAAGAAAAGCAGGGTAAAAAATCTGAAGTGAAGATTTCTCACTGAAGAAGATATACAGATGGCAAATAAGCATATGAAAAGTTGCATGAAATCATAGGTCATTAAAGAATTGCAAATTAAAACATGTTAGCACTACACATCTTTTAAAATGGCTAAAATTCAAACTACTGACAACACCAAATCTGGGCAAGATGTTGAGCAAGAGTAACTCTCGTTCACATTGATGGGAATATAAAATGGTACAGCCACTTCAGAAACCACCATGGAAGTTTCTTACAAAGTTGAACATAGTTGAACATAAAGGTTCTTACAAAGTTGAATCCAGCAATCAGGCTTCTACTCATTTGCCCAAATGAGTTGAAAACTATGTCCCCGCAAAATCTTGAACATGGGTGTCTAGAGGAGTTTTATTCATAATTGCCCAAACCTGGAAACAACCAAGATGTCCTTCAATAAGTTAATGGATCAACAACCTAGCATATCCAGATAATATAGTAATGGCAATAAAAAGAAATGAGCTACCAAGCCACAAAAGATATGGAGAAAACTTAGATGTATATTGATAAATGAAAGAAGCAAGTCTGAAAAGACACATATCACACGATTTCAACTATATAACATTAGGAAAAGGTAAACCTGTAGAGACAGTAAAAAGATCAGTAGTATCCAGGTGTTGGAACACTGGAGAATTTTAGGGTGGTAAAACCATTCTATATGATAATGTAATTGTGGATACAGGATATTAAACATTCATCAAATCCATAGAAATGTAAAATGCCAGGAATAAACGCTAATAGAAACTGTGGACTTTAGTTAATAATAATGTATTAATATTGGTTCATCAATTTTAACAAATGCACCATGCCAATGAAAGGTATCAGTAAGAGGGAGACACTTGGTAGACAGGAGATGGGGGTGGGCGGTATTTCTCTGCACCTTATGCTCAGTTGGTATAAACTTAATACTGCTCTAAGAAATAAAGTCTTCAAAAAACACAACCATTTTCTTTTTACTGAGAAAAAAGGTATATTTTTTTATATAAGATAAGATCTACAAAAAATGTCAGCAAACATTTTCTCTGGGTTTTAGGCTTTTGGGTGCTTTTAGTATGTACACTTTTATATTAGTTTATTTTCTGATATTTCATGCTATAAATATTAATTGTATAATTAAAAATTAAAGAATGAGGAAGTTACATATACCTAATTTCAACTGCCTTCATGCATACCTACATATCAAATATTCTAAGACAAAAGAGAATTCTTTTCTTATTCCTAAAAAAAAGTCATTTTGGTTTCACAATGTGTCAGTCACTGTGACACTATGAAAAAAATATAAACATTAGTTAGAGCTCACAAAAACAAGCTCACAGTCTGCATAATGAATAAGACCTATTAACTCACTTTAACACATTATCACAGAATACTCTTGGGGGCATAGGTGAAAAGCTGGCAAGGGCTGGTGAGATAGAATTATTTTATTCTGGACAGTGACAGAGAAGAGTCTTTTAACATGTGCTTCTGTGGGAGAGTGATTAAAAATATTGTAGATGCAGGACCTAAAAAGTCCACAGAGAAGAGAAGTAGGTACTCTAAAGGAATGGTAAGAAATTTAATGTGATTGTCTGTCAAACAACAGAATCACTTTTTTTTAAAAAATGCAGATTCATGGGCACCATCCAAAAACAAATAAACCAAATATTTGTAGATAGGTCTTGGGAATTTTCATTCTGATGAAATTTGCAGGAGTTCATTTAGTATACAAGGAACATGGAACCATCAAAGTTTTAAGCAAAGAGCACTGTAACGCTGTCCAGATATATATAAATATACATATATATAAATATACATATATATATATATATATATATATATTAAACAAGGAGGTCATCAGACTGAGGTGATTCTAATGCCTTGGTAGCCCTCTAAGCAAACCAAAACCTAAGCCAGAACCAATGCATTTGAATCCAAGAAAATGAACTTAAGAACTACCCATCACAGTCAACTAGGTTTTCTCAAATAAGACAACTACTTAAACTATACCTAAACAAATAATATCCTTTCTTTGCTTCCCCATCTTCTCTATAAAAACCTCTCCCCTGGCTTCTGTTGGTGGAGTGCACATAATAAACTCTTGAAAAAAATGTTAATATGCCTCAGTTTATCCTTTAACTGTGTGTGTGTGTGTATGAAAGATTGGTGTTTGGAAGCCCAGTTAAGTATGTATTTTCAAAATAGTACAGGTAAGCATTATTGAGAACCTATATTGGATTAGGAGACATTCACCACATCACAGTTTCTGAGAGTTATGCTGAATTCTGTTCTGATGAAATAACATTTAGGTACAATAAAATAGCAAATGCATAGTGGTTAATAAAATCTCAATATTTTTTCATGATTTTCTCAAATGTAAAACTAAGGACACACTGCTTATACTAAGGGCAGCAAAAAAGTGAGTTAAGAAAGAAGGAAGGGACGGAACGAAGGAGAGAGGGGGGCAAGAAGAAAGAGAAAGAAAGATGGATGGAAGGAGAGTAAACTAATTAAAAGAAACATGATAGAGAGGAAAACAGTAAACTGATTAAAAGCAACATGACAGAGAGGAAAATGTCATACAAAGTAACAGTGTTTCCCCAACAACATAGGACATCAGGTGTTGGTACCTGAATATCAAAGCACTGTTTAAAAATCCAGGCCAATTCAAACTGGGCAAGTGGTAGATACTCTCTATCTTGTGTCTACCTCTCTCTTGCTCTCCCTCTCTCTCTCTCCAAAAGCACACCAGCTCTGGTCCTAGCCACCTTGGAGCAGGTGCTGATCATGGACTCAAAACTCCTTCCCTTCTCTCTCACCTCTTTCTCCACTCTCACCCACACACACAATGGTGCTCCATCCAAACACAAACAGGGAGAAGAAAGGTAGGTGTGAAAGCAATGAAGTTGTAGTAGAAGTAAAAGGAAGCCTTTAGTAAATCAGCAGATTTGGATAGGGGGATGGAGAAACTGTTAATAAAATATATATCACACCAGATGAAGTTTAGTATTGCATGTATAATGAACAGGAAAATATTCTCAGCCTTTAAGTACTCTCTGAAGTGCTCTGAAGAGCTTGGGCAAACTTGTGTTTTATGCAAATCAAAGCTGTCTATTTAAAATGCATCATCATCTTAATCACAAATAGTAAAGCAAAAGTCAGACTGAAGAAAGCACATTGTCTCTGGGGGAAAAGAGGGAGGAATATTAGTAATATCTTCCTAGTTCAATTATTTTAGGTACAAATCACTTTATAGAGTTGTTGATATTCCATGTTTTTGAAAAAGGGGTGGCCACAAGTAAAGTGCATATAAAAGTAAAAATCAGTTTGAAGGAACTGAATAGCTTGCTTATTTCTCTAAAGAGAATTCAGCCACATTTGCTTAGTGAGTAAAAATGAATTTTTTTTTTTATTACAAGTAACTGCTTCTTTCTAAATTTACAAGTTTTCCCAAGGATCTTTATGTGAGAATGCAGAAATCCCTTTTAAAAATCTTCTTAAAAAGTTTAAAAGGAGTATTTGACAAAATATACAGCAAACAAAAGTACATGTATATCTAGTGCTAAATATGCTAAAAGCAATAGATTACTTAATATAAAATCTATAGTTTCTCATTAGTTTAATGAATCTAATTCACTAATTCATGCATACATGTATTCATTCATCCATATATCCATTCATCATCCATCCACTCAACATCTACCAAATGCCTATTTTTCTCAGATTCTACAGGAATATATCTAAATTTCAGAGGCCAAAATGATCACATTATTCCAATAGATATAACACAGCACCTTCTTGAAATGTACTGTTTTCCTCAATTAGTGATATATATTTTATCAGCAAAGTGTATAGCAAATTCATCTACCTCTTTTGTTTTCTACTACCACTACCCTAGACAGCAGTGCAAACAGTTCTCTTCCATAGTAGCCTAATTTTTCTTTCTACTAATCTTTTTCAGGTTTACCCCTCCATGTCCACCCAGTCACTATATTCTTAACCAATTCACTGCAAAGCAGCAAAGAGTAGTAAACATAAGATTTCAATCTGCTCTGGGCGCCTGGGTGGCTCAGTTGGTTAAGCGACTGCCTTCGGCTCAGGTTATGATCCTGGAGTCCCGGGATCGAGTCCCACATCGGGCTCCCCGCTCAGTGGGGGGTCTGCTTCTCCCTCTGACCCTCTTCCCTCTCGTGCTCTCTGTGTCTCATTTTCTCTCTCAAATAAATCTTCAAAAAAAAAAAAAATTTCATTCTGGTCATGTCACTCCTCCACATATAACCATTCATTGCCTTCCTATTGTACAATTTTTTTTTGCATTTGCAAAGCCCATAACACAGTCTTCTAGGGTTAAACCCTCATGACTGAGATGTTATAAACTTTATAAAGTTAGCAACTTTCATCTGCTTAGTTATCTTCACATAAGCAGAACCAAGTATTGTCTTAAATTTTAGATACTTAGTCCCTATGTTTTAATTGAATGAATGGAATATGTAAGACCAATATTATTATCCTCAATTCAAGGTACTAAAAACATATGCCAATGGAAAGTTAGTGGCAGA
The DNA here is from genome assembly GCF_002201575.2 of Neomonachus schauinslandi. Classification (NCBI taxonomy): domain Eukaryota; kingdom Metazoa; phylum Chordata; class Mammalia; order Carnivora; family Phocidae; genus Neomonachus; species Neomonachus schauinslandi. Next base: position 53,145,103 of record NC_058415.1, on the reverse strand, counting down.
GTGAGGAGGGACGACCCAGGATTTAGGGTATGGTATTTAAAAGTACAGTATTGGAAAGAAAGGAAGACATAAAGGGTGTAATGAGATGGCGGCACCATTCACAGGAGGTGTGGAAGTCTAGGAGAAAAAAAGTGGGTGGAAACAAAATTAAAAGCTCAGTTTTATGTATTTATAAGATACTTAAGTGAAGCTGTCAAGTAGGTCCTTGATTATGCAAATGAAGCTGATAAGAGAGATCAAATAGATGTATGTGATATATATATATGTACTCAATGTCATCAAAGTACAGGAGGGAACACACCTAAGAAAATAATAGAGAAAAAAACTGCAATGGACTCCAAATGAAATAACTACACCATATAGAGGTCAGAGAGAAATGGAGGGTTATGATGAAGATTAAGCACAAGTGTTCAGAGGTAAGGAGAGGAAAACCTAGTAGGATGAGGTGATAGGAAGAACGCTTAGAGACATGAACAGTCAATTATGTCAGATATTGATGAATGTCATTCAGGTAAAACAAAAATGTCTCTTGTGGATCTGACAGAATGAAGCTATCAATGATTTTGACATGAACAGCTTTATCAGATTAAAGGAGGAGGTGGTGGGGAGGTTTTGTTAATGTCTTTGCTTAGGTGAAAGGTATTACAGTTTGCTATTTGGAATGATGTGAGCAAAGGAGGAAGACTATTGATGCCAGGGTAATCCAAGAATGATGCCTTTAGGTTATGAAGATTAGATATAAATGCATTGGCTAGAATATACCAGATGCTCAATAAATGGTAGCTACTAATCTTTTATCAGAAAGAGTAAATATCATTGTACTAAGTCTTAATATGTATTGTTTGTGGTAAAATGAAACACTCCTTTTGTTACGTTTTTGCTTACCTCAATCTTAATAAAATAGACTATTGATTCTCAGGTCATCCCAACTGAAAAATAAGATTAGAGCCATAAAATAGCAGTTCACTGACACTCTCCCATCCCTTCTAGGCCAAATCTAGTCTGCTACTTGTTTCTCCTAAGTTGTTCTAGAAATCACAAAGGGATGATTCATCCAAGGATTAACTAATTGTCTTGGATACCAGATGGCGTCTGCTCTTCTCTGTTCCTTCAGAAATGCCTCTATCCTCACTATATCCAAAAGGGGAGCTGTGTGACCAAAGCTGCTACCTACCAAGTGCATCACTCATTCCTCAGAAGCAGTGATCAACAGTGTTAATCTCGGCTTGCAATGCCTAACATTGAAGACAATGGGGCATCACAGCTGGCACACTCACCGTTGCCAGCTACCACTGTAATTGCTGCATCTGTCATTGCTAATCCTGCCACCATATTTGCCAATGCCTTTTCCAGTGACCTCAGTAATATTCCCAATGTGCCTTGCTCTGTCCCAGGAGTGTTGTAGAGTAGTATTCACTTAGCTCTTATTTGTCCTTTCATTATCACCTTCTCCCTTAGGAAATCAGTTGTGAATTCAGTGAGGCTGGAGCTATGGATAATGTGCCACTCTCACCATTACTGACCTTTTCAAATGCTCACTTTCCCTTGCTTAATTTTACTCATTCCTTCTCTTTTGGGGGGTTGGGGGAATGGCGTGGTGGGTGGTGGTGGTAGTAGAGATTCTTATTATATGAATGATCTGCTTCAGACTAAACCATTCATATCAGGATTTTTCTAGCATGGGCACAAAATAGGTCCCTGTTATCATTTTGCAAAACCATTTGGTGACAACACTAGACTTGTTTTTTTTATATATTCTGTATTATACTTGAGAGAAAAATGCAAATGAATGGTTAATATGTAATTTAAGGGGAAGGGATCAGAGATGGTTTCCTTTTATAAATTTAAAACATCAGTAAATTAATTTATAAAAGTTACCTCCAGTCTAAGTCTAGTTCTAAAATAACCTGTGGTTCCTCATAGGCTTTCCTCAAACCCAAGGTCAAAAAAGCAATTTAAAAGTCAGATGCATTCTGGCCCAATTTCCTAATTCAAAAAATTTTTTAAATGTTTTCTTTTTTTTTAGTACTTCTTTGAAGTCACGACAGTGTTAGCACGGGTTTAGTAATCATAATAATCAAGTACTTATTTCCCAAAGATTCTGTTTTGGATGTCAGTTGGCAAAGATCCCATATGATGGTAATGATGATAATGGACCTGCACCTGGTACATATTAGAGGCTTAATATTTTAGAAATTGGCATGTGAATGATAACCACTTTTTCATGAAGTACTAAAAAACATATTATCATATATCACCTGATTTGATTCATAAAACGATCTCGTTAGAAGAGGAGGAATTCTCAATCTCACTTCAATGAAGAGGCCTAGAGTAATTAAGAGATTTGCCCACTGACCCCACAGCTAATAAAATAATTGAAAGAAAGGACTACAGTCCCAGCCTCTTTGCTTATTCTTTAATTCTTTCCTAAAGTGGTTTCTCTTTATTATGGAAATACATGTTTTAAGATAAGTTGGTGGAGGCTTTACCATTGGGCTTTGGTGACCCACCTGTGCCAATTCTGACTTAAAGATCTCATTTGATTACCCAGATTCTTCTCAAAGTATGCTTGTCCTTCAGAAACTAGTTAAATAAAGTGAATCTGGATTTCTTTACCATGAGGTTTAAGTGTTTTGATTGACAAGCATCAACTCTGCTACTTTGACAAGTACACTCTTGACAAGCCAATTCTTAAACTGTTATTTAGTGTCAACAAGTTGTTTCAATAGGTGAATTTTTATTGTGCGAAAGGCAAGGGGGACAGCTCAATGCATGTGAGACTATTAGGAAACAGTTGACAAATCTATTTTTCCACCCACAGAAATAGGTGGCTCTGTGATGGGTAGCACAATGGACTTCGATTTTTTCATCCACAAAAAAATGAGAGATCCCTAACCGTTGTAATATACTTGGCAAATATATTAGTGACAGATATACTTTTAATAAAAAGATCTCTACCCACATCACAGGAAGAAACATGGTGGTTTTCTTAAAACATGAGTCAGCAAAAGTGAAAATTTATTTGCTGCTTCAAGACAAAGTCTAGATATAGCAAAAAATTCAAGGGCTATGCTATCCTTACTACTTAAATTGTATTAAAAAAAATAATAGTAGTTATCACCAGGGATCTTGTTAAAATGCAGACTCCCAGGTCTCCCAATTAAAACTCTTCAATTAGAATTTGTATTTTAACAAGATTCTCCAAGCAGTTTCTATGCAGACTAACAATGTGAGAAATAATGATCTAGACTCAGAGAAACCTCACAGATCATCAGCAGGTAATCCATTCTTTTCAATACAGGGTTCTAAAATCAAGTATTTGATGAATTAACCAATTTATTCTTTCAACAAATATATGTTTAGTTTATGTTGTGATCAAAAAAAACACTCATAGTAACTGCTCTTATGGTACTTTCAAATTAAGGAATAGACAGAACCTGAAGAAGAAAAGTGATAAATGTTTCTAAAGAGAAAATGCAGGCTGTGAAAGTTATAAAACTACACTAGAGAAATGATTCTAAAATTTGAGTGTATCTACTAGTCACCTAGAGAGCTTGTTAAAACACAGATTTTGGGGCCTCAGCCCCACACCCCATGCCCCTAGAGCATGTGAATCAGCAGTTCTAGGTTGCTGTCCAATAATTTGCATTTCTATCAAGCTTACCAGTAAGGCAGATGCTGCCAATCCAATGACTATGCTCTGCATATAAAGGATATAGAGTGTAACAGTAGTCATCCCTACAAAAGTAAACACTGAGTTGACCCGAAGCTAAGAAAGTAACTAGTTCAATAGTGAGGTAATTAGTAGCAGAGAGATTTAACATGTGTGAGAACTGTGAGGTGAAAGAGGCAAGAGGAAAAAAACAAGAAAATAAGAAAAGCACTGAGAGAGGAAGAAAGTATAGAGGAAAGAGCATCACTGATTCAAGAAAGTAAAAAAAAAAGAAGTCCAGTGCACCTGGAATGTAGAGACCTAAAAGAAGAGATTTAACAAGTGAGACAAGAACTCAACCATGAAGAGTCTTGTAATCTATTAGACTGATTTTTGGTTTTTAGCATAAGGACCTATGTAAAACTCTAAAGTGTTCTAAGCATAAAAATTATATAATCAATTCATAGTTTTTAGATTTTTCTGATAGAAAATGCGGGGGCTGGGGCCAAATGCTGTCTTCTGGAAAGAGGTAAGGGTGGCTTAGTTTAAAGTGATGGTGGTAGTGGACAGAAACCACTGAAAACTCAGTTGGATAGCTTTACCGAGTTCTAATTCACCTTTGTTATACACAGATTGTGGTGCCATGGCAGTCTTAAAGACAATGGCCTGAATTTCTTGTGTGGGTTCTTGGTTCTGAAGAAAGTAGAGCAAACCTTATGCCAAAGTAAATTGTGTTTGTCTGTTTTGATCTGCCTGGGGGCTCCCTGAAGGACTGACACAAGGAGCTTGCCTTTGTTTTGCCCAACTGGGAGTACTTCATTGGTAAAGAAGCAACTTTAGGGAGGAAATTCCTCAAAACATTTGAAGCAAATGAATTGAGCCTCTGCCACCTGGGGCAAAGGGTAAACTTTGTGACAAACAATAGACAAGCTGAAGGCCTTGGAGAAAAAGTTGGGAGTAAGGTATTTTGTGGATTAAGATCTCTGAAAAACTCCCAGATATATAAAGGCATTTAGAAAACCAACAAATATAAAAAGGGTAGAATGAACGCTCAGAAAAGACCTGAACAGTCATTAACCTTTCAACTCTGGCTGAAATTTAGTTTCAGCACAAGCAGAAAATGAAATGGCTGAAGCAGAATTGTGAATAACCTGGCTAAATCTTTGAAGGAATGTCTCCAAACAGAGCCAATTGGGAAAAAAAAAAAATTCATTTTCTAATTTTGTTCTTAGATGTAGAAATTTAAGAAAATCTATCAGACATATACAGAACATTCTATCTAACAGAATAGACATTCTTCTTAAATGCATATGGAACATTTTCTAGGATATTCTAGGATAGACAGTAAGTCTAAAGAAATTCAACATTAGAATCATACCAGGTATCTTATCAGATCACAAAAAAAAGCACCTTCATAAATTTAAAATAGAAATCATGCAATGTATGCTCTCAGACCATGCTGGAATTAAATTAGAAATCAGTAACAGAAAAATAACTGGAAAATACCAAAATGTATAAATAATATTCATAGAAAACACATGGGTCAAAGAAGAAATCAAGACAAATGTAAAAAAAAGATTTGGAACTGAAGTTAAATGAAAACACAATTTATAAAAATCTGTGCAATAGCAAAAGCAGTACCTAAAGGCTAAATTTACAGCACTGAATTCGTGTACCCAAAAATAAGGAAGACTAAATCAAAAATATAAGTTTGTACCTTAAGAAACTATAAAAAGAAGAGAAAATTAAACTCAAAGTAAGCAGAAGAAAAGAATAAAAATAAGAGCAAAAAATAAATGAAATTGAAAATAGGAGATCACTAGAGAAAAATCAGTGAAACCAAATACTGGTTCTTTGGGAAGATCAACAAAATTGATATAACTCAAGTCAGGATAAATAAGAAAAAAAGAACATGAATTACTAATATCACAAATGAAAGAAGGGACACCACTACAGATGCCACAGACATTTAAAAAATGATAAAGGAATACTATGAAACACTATGTCCACAAATTTGATAACCTAGATTAAATGGATCAATTCCTTAGAAGACATAATTTTCAAAACTCACAGAAGGAATCATCCGGATAGGATCATATCTATTAAAGAAAATGAATCAAGAATTGATAACCTTCTAAAACAAAATACCAGAACCACATGAATTTAATGGCAAATTCTACCAAACATTTAAGGAAGAAATTGTACTGATTCTCTGTATCTTTCAGAGGATAGAAACAGAGATAATACTTCCTAACTCATTCTGTGAAACCAGCATTACTCTAATACCAGAACCAGGCAAAGACATTATAGAAAAAGAAAACTACAGCCCATAAATAGAAAAATCTTCCACAAAATATTAGCAAATCAAATTCAACAATGTGTAAAAACAATTATACACTATGACCAAGTGGTGTCTAACCCTAGTTAGACCTAGTAGGCAATTCTGGTCCAACATCTGAAAATCAATTAATGTCACCCATAACATCAATAGGCTAAAAAGGAAAAAAAAATCACGATTATATCAATATATGCACAAAAATCATTTGATAAAATCCATATCCCATTCATGTTAAAACTCTCAGAAATCTACGACTAGAGGGAAAATTTCTCAACTTCATTTTTTAAAAACCTACAAAAAAACCTCCACAAAAACCCCTACAGCTAACACACTTGGTGAGAAACTCAGTTTTCCAACTTAGCTCAGGTACAAGGATGTCCCTTCTCACCACTGCTTTTCAATATATTGGGAGTCCTTGGTAATGTAGTAAGAAGAAAATAAAAGGTATGTGGATTGGGAAGAAAGAAATAAAACTGTCTTGTTCTCAGATGACATGATTACCTATGTAGAAAATCTGACAGTATCAACAAAAAAAAGTCCCAACAAAAAATAAAACGATCATAGCAAGGTTGCAAGATACAAGGTTAACATGCAAAAGCCAATCACGTTTCTATATACCAGCAACAAATGAGTGGAATTTGAAATTAAAAATACAATACAAAGAAATCTAATAAAGTATGTGAAATTCTGTATGAGGAAAAATACAAAACTTTGGCAGTTTCTTACAAAACCAATCATACTCCTACCATATTATCTAGCAATTGCTTTCCTTGGTATTTACCCAAAGGAGCTGAAAACTTATGTCCATACCATAACCTACACATAGCTATCTATAACAGCTTGATTCACAATTGCCAAAACTTGGAAATAGCAAGGATGCCCTCCAATAGGTGTATGGACAAATAAACCGGCACATCCAGAGAATGCAGTATTAATCATCACTAAAAGGTAATGAGCTATCAAGCCATGAAAAGACATGAAGGAATTATAAATGCCTATTATAACATGTAAAAAACCAATGTGAAAAGAATATATACTGCATGATTCCAACTATATGACATTTTGGAAAAAGCAAAACTATTGAGACATTAAAAATATCAGTGGTTACCAGGGGCTAGGGAGGAGGAAAGGGATAAACAGTCAGGGCACAGAGAAGTTTTAGGGCAGCAAAAATACTTTGTGTGATGCCATAATAATGGATACATGTCATTAACACATTTATCCAAACCCACAGAATATAAAACACCAAGAGTGAACCATAATGTGAATTATGGACTTTGAGTGATCATTACGTGTCAGTGTAGGTTCATTAGTTGTACCAAATGTACCACTCTGGTGGGGAATATCAATAATGGGGAGGTTAGTAATGTGGGTGGGGGATGTATGGGAAATATTTTTACCTTCTCAATTGTGCTATGAACCTGAAACTGCTCTAAAAATATAAAGCTTTAATAAAATAAAATTTTAAAAAGAAAATCAGGAAACAATTTTATTTACAATAGCATCAAAAATTAAAACAGGGGTGCCTGGGTGGCTCAGTCGTTAAGCATCTGCCTTCGGCTCAGGTCATGATCCCAGGGTCCTGGGATCAAGCCCCGCATCGGGCTCCCTGCTCGGTGGGAAGCCTGCTTCTTCCTCTCCCACTCCCCCTGCTTGTGTTCCCTCTCTGAGTCTCTCTCTGTCAAATAAATAAATAAAATCTTAAGAAAATAATTAAAATAATCAGGGATGAATTTAATTAAGGAAGTATGACTTGTATACTGAAAACTATAAAACATTGCAGGTAGAAATTAAAGAAGCCCTAAGTAAACAGTAAGACATCATGTATTCATGAATTGTATGACTTAAAACCTAAGATAGCAATGCTCCCCCAAAGTGATATAAAGATTCAATGCAACCCCTATCAAAACTCCAATGACTTATTTTACTATTTACCTATTTTAAGCCTTACTACAAATGTGAACAAAACTGTGCAGCACCATCATAAGGATGAACATATAGATTAGGGGAATAGAATTGAGATTCTAGAAATAAGCTATATATCTGTGGTCTACTGATTTTGACAAAGGTATCAATGTTATTTAGTGGAGAAAAAGCAGCATCTTCAACAAATAATGTTCAAATGGATATCCACATACAAAAGAATAAATCTGAACCCTCACCTCACATTATTACAGTTAACTCAAAAATAAATCAAAGATCTAATTATGAGAGCTAAACCTATAAAACTCCTAGAACACATATGGGCATTTCTCATTCTTGTATTTGACTGTGGTTTAATAGATCTAACACCAAAACCATGAGCCACCAAGTAAAAAACAGATAAATTTGACTTTATCAAAACTAAAATTTTATACATGAAAGGACATCATAAAAAGAGTTAAAATACTACCCATGGAGTAGGAGAACATATTTTCACATCACGTATCTCACAAAAAGTCTAATATCCAAAAATATATATATATATATATAAAGAACTCTTACAACTCGAAAAAGGGATAACAACCTAATTTAAAATGAGCAAAGTATCTGAATTGACATTTCTCCAAAGATGATATATGCATTTCAATAAACACATAAAAAGACAATCAATGTCCTTAGGGAAATGCAAATGAAAACCACAATGAGATACCATTTCACAGTCACTGGGATGGCCATAATCACAAGCCAGGAAATAGCAACTTTTGGAGACGGTATGGAGAAATTGGAACCCTGATACTTTGCTGGTTTACATGGAAAATGGAGGGGCCCCTGGGTGGCTCAGTTGGATGAGCATCTGCCTTAAGCTAAGGTCATGACCCTAGGGTCCTGGGATTGAGCCCCACATCGCATTAGGCTCCCTGCTCTGGGGGGGGGGGCAGGGAGCTCCCTCTCCCTCTGCCTGCTGCTTTCCCTGCTTGTGTGCACTCTTTCTCTGTCAAATAAATAAATAAAATCTTTTAAAAATAAATAAATGGAAAATGGAGTGGCTGCTATTGAAAATAATTCGGTGGTTCCTCAAAAAGTTAAACACAGAATTATCATATGACCCAGCAATTTCACTACATCCAAAAGGAGAGAGAACAGATGTTCAAAACTTGTACACAAATGATTATTGTAGGACTATTCACAATACTTAAAATGTGAGAACACCATAAACTGATTGATAGAAAACAAGCTGATAAATAGAAAACAAATGTGGCATATCTATACAATGGATTATTCTTCCATAAAAAGTAATGAAGTATGGATGCATGCTATTATATTAGTGAACCTTGAAAATGTTATGCTAAGTAAAAGCTGACAGATAACAAAGGCCACATATTATGATTCCATTTATAAGAAACATCCAGAAAAAGGCAAATCCAAGAGATAGAAAACAGATTAGAAGTGGCCAGGGATTGAGAGGAGGGGTTGTTGTATCTCCTCTGTTAAATGGATACAATTTCCTCTTTGGGGTTATAAAAAAAATTCTAGAAAGAGATAGTGATGGTACACAACATTATATATGCTCTTAATGCCACTGAATTGTATACATTTAATGGTTAAAGTGGTAAATTTTATTTATCTATTTGAGAGAGTGTGTGTGCACAAGTGGGGGCAAGGGGCAGAGGGAGAAGGTGAGGGAGAGAAAGACTCTCAAGCAGACTCCACCCTGAGCATGGAACCTGATGCGGGGCTCAACGTCATGACCATGATATTATGACCTGAGCTAAAAGCAAGAGTCTGACACTTAATCAGCCAAGCCACCCACATGCCCCTAAAGTGGCAAATTTTATATTATGTATCTTTTGCCACAATATAAAAGAGTGGACAGAGTTACTCTATATTCATAAGTCAGAATTGTAGGAAATAAAAGAGACATGAAAATGATGCCCAGATTTCATCTTGAAAAAATGAATAATGACCTTTCATTATTAAGGGATCAAGAACATCTTTGCAAGGAAAAGGGAAAATTAGCTTGAGTTTGGAATTTTAAGGTTGAAACTGTCATAAAATATATAAATAGATGTGATAAGAAATCAGTGGGACATACAGATTTGAAGCTGAGGTGGGAGATCTGGACTACAGGTATGGTTTAGGGAATCATGAAATGGTAACCGAAGACATAAGAGTGAATGAAATCATCAAGAGAGTATAGAGCCCTAAGAACACCATTTAAATGTTAGATAGATGAGAATAAATGCAGATTTTTTTTTTTTTTTTTTTTTTTTTGGCAAACAGAGTCACAGTAATAGGAAAATGAATACTTAAGATTGATTGCAAGGAGATATAGTGATTTAATGAAAGAGAGAGTAACCAAAAGTATTAACTGCTAATTAGGCCTCAAATATGGCCTAAGAACAGAGTCATGCCATTTAGGTTAATCAATATGCAATCATTGTTGATCTACTTCTGAAAGAAAGCAAGGATTGGAAATCCGACTGAAATGGTTTTTGAAGAACGTGTTGAGTTAAGGGTAGAAATAGAGGTAATGGTAATATACAACTCAACTGAGAAAGTTGGCTATCAAAGATCAGTGAGGGAGGAACAAGATGGCAAGGGGTAGGAGACCTAAATTTCGTCTGGTCCCAGGAATTCAGCTAGATAGGGATCAAACCATTCTGAACACCTATGAACTCAACAGGAGATCAAAGAAAAGAATAGCAACAACTCTCTGAACAGAAAAATGACCACTTTCTGGAAGGTAGGATGTGCAGAGAAGTGAATCCAAGGTGATATCCGGGAAGACAGATGATGGGGGAGGGGGCCTCTGTCAGCTGCTACTGGCAAGTGATAAAGCCCCAGAGCACAAAATCGGAACCTCTAGAAGTCTGCTCCACTGAGGGACATCGCTCCAGTGGCTAAGTGGGGGGTGGAACCATTGCAGGGACAGTGTGGTCTCAGGACCCTCGGGGTCACAGGAAGACCGGGGGTGCCTGAGTGCGGCAGAGCTCCCAGGTATCAGAGCAGGGAAGCCGGATGCAGAGACTGAGCAGAGGAGTGGGCTCTCAGCTCGGGGTTGCCATAAACCGTGATCCACGGCACAGTCGGGCCACTGCTCTTCCAGCAGAGACCCAACAAGTTGCAGATCCGGGGAGACTCCCCTTCCTCCCCAGGGAGGAGCGGCATGGGAGTGCACCGCAGGGATCTGCTGGGTTTGGAGACTCCACACGGGGTCGTGCGCCAGAGATGGAAACACTCGGTCACAGGCCAGGTGAGCACAGAGTGCGGACAGAGACCGGGTAGATGGGAGTGATTGACCGCTTTTCTCTGGGGGCTCACTGATTAGTGGGAGCCTGAGTTCTCGGTTCCTCCAGGGTGGAGAATGGGAGGCGGCCACTTTCACTCTTGTCCTCCAAAGCTGTAGGGAAAGCTTGCAGGGAACAAAAGCTCCAGAGAGCAAACCCGAGCAGATTACTTAGCCTGGCCCCCACCAAGGGTGGTGCAATTCCGCCTCTGGCAAAGACATTTGAGAACCACAGCAACACACCCCTCTCCCAGAAGATCAGCAAGAACAACCAGCCAAGACCAAGTTTACCGATCAATGAGAATGGCAGAACTCCAGCACTAGGGGAATACTACACATAGAATTAATGGCTTTTTTCCCATGATTCTTTAGTCTTTCAAAGTTAATTTTTTTAATTTTCTATTTTTTTTGCAATTTTTTCCCCTTTTTCAACCAATATCTTATCAATCCCCTTTTTTAAAAATCTTTTTTATTTTTCATTTTTAGAGTAATATTATATCCCTTCATAGTAGTTACCCTTATTTTTGGTATATATATATAAGTTGTTATGTCTTTAAAATTTGGGGATACAGTTTCTTCTAACAGACCAAAATATACCCTAAATCTCTAGTGTATGGTTTTGTTCTAGTCTCCTGCCTGATCACATTCTCTCCTTTTTTTTTTTTAACCATCAATTTCTTTTCTAAAATCTTTCATAATTTTAATCTTTATGGTCATATTCCATCCATTTATCATATTTACCCTTATTCTGTACATATATGTTTTTCTTTCTTTAATATTTTGGGAGGCACTTTCTTCTAACAGACCAAAATACGCCCAAAATCTAGTGTGTGGCACTGATCTATGCACCAGCCTGATCATATTTGAACATACTCTGTTTTTTGGGGGGGAGTTTTTTTTTTTTATCTTTTTTTTTTCTTTCTTTCTTTCCCTTTATTTTCCCTGGTTTCAGGTCTCTTCTGATTTGTTTGGTGTATATTTTTCTGGGGTCACTGTTACCATTAGCATTTTGTTTTCCCATTCATCTATTCTCCTCTGGACAAAATGACAAGACAGAAAAAATCACCTCAAAAAAAAAAGAACAAGAGGCAGTACCGACTGGCAGGGACCTAATCCATATGGACATTAGTAAGATGTCGGAACTAGATTTCAGAATGATGATTTTAAACACACTAGCTGGGCTTGAAAAAAGCATGGAAGATATTAGAGAATCCTTTCTGGAGAAATAAAGGAACTAAAATCTAACCAAGTCAAAATCAAAAAGGCTATTAATGAGGTGCAATCAAAAATGGAGGCTCTAACTGCTAGGATAAATGAGGCAGAAGAGAGAATTAGTGATACAGAAGACCAAATGATGGAATATAAAGAACTGAGAAAAAGAGAGAGAAATAACTACTGGATCACAAGGGCAGAATTTGAGAGATAAGTGATACCATAAGACGAACCAATATTAGAATAATTGGGATCCCAGAAGAAGAGATACAAAGAGAAAATCCCGAAACCAGCTCGAGATAAGAGATCTGTAATGTACAATGGTAGAAACATTAGACCTATCCACGCAGACCTGGCAGGCCAGAAAGGACTGGCATGATATATTCAGAGCACTAAATGAGAAAAATATGCAGCCAAGAATACTATATCCAGCTAGGCTGTCATTGAAAACAGAAGGAGAGATAAAAAGCTTCCAGGACAAACAAAAACTAAAGGAATTTGCAAACACAAAACCAGCCCTACAGGAAATCTTGAAAGGGGTCCTCTAAGCAAAGAGAGAGCCTAAAAATAACATAGACCAGAAAGGAACACAGACAATATACAGTAACAGTCACCTAACAGGCAATACAATGGTACTAAATTCCTATCTTTCAATAGTTACCCTAAATGTAAATGGGCTAAATGCCCCAATCAAAAGACACAGGCTATCAGATTGGAAAAAAAAACAAGACCCATCAATATGCTGTCTGCAAGAGACTCATTTTAGACCCAAAGACACCTCCAGATTGAAAGTGAGGGGGTGGAAAATGATTTACCATGCTAATGAACACCAAAAGAAAGCTGGGGTGGCAATCTTTCTATCAGACAAATTAGATTTTAAACCAAAGACTGTAATAAGAGATGAGGAAGGACATAATATCCTACTTAAAGGGTCTATCCAACAAGAAGATCTAACAATTGTAAATATCTACACCCCTAACATGGGAGCAGCCAATTATATAAGGCAATTAATAACAAAAGCAAAGAAACACAATGACAACAATACAATAATAGTAGGGAACTTAACACCCACCCCCTTGCTGAAATGGACAGATCAACTGAGAAAAAGATCAACAAGGAAATAAAGACTTTAAATGACACACTGGACCAAATGGACTTCACAGATATATTCAGAACATACCATTCCAAAGCAACAGAATACACATTCTTCTCGGGTGCCCATGGAACATTCTCCAGAATAGATCACATCCTAGGTCACAAATCAGGTCTCAACTGGTACCAAAAGATTGGGATCATTCCCTGCCTATTTTCAGACCACAATGCTTTGAAACTAGAACTCAATCACAAGAGGAAAGTCGGAAAGAACTCAAATAATGGAGGCTAAAGAGCATCCTCCTAAAGAATGAATGGATCAACCAGGAAATTAAAGGAGAATTTAAAAAATTCATGGAAACCAATGAAAATGAAAACACAACTGTTCAAAATCTTTAGGATGCAGCAAAGGCAGTGCTAAGAGGAAAGTATATAGCAATACAAGCCTTTCTCAAGAAACAAGGACTCAAGTACACAACCTAACCCTATACCTAAAGGCACTGAGGAAGAACAGCAAATAAAGCGTAAACCCAACAGGAGAAGAGAAATAATAAACATCAGAGCAGAAACCAATGAAATAGAAACCAAAGGAACAGTAGAACAGATCAACGAAACTAGGAGCTGGTTCTTTGAAAGAATTAATAAGACTGATAAACCCCTGGCCATACTTATCAAACAGAAAAGAGAAATGACCCAAATAAATAAAGTCATGAATGAAAGAGGAGAGATCACAACCAACACAAAAGAAATACAAACAATTATAAGAGCATATTATGAGCAACTACAAGGCAGCGAATTAGATAATCTGGAGGAAATGGATGCATTCCTAGAGATGTATCAACTACCAAAACTGAACCAAGAAGAAATAGAAAACCTGAATAGACCTATAATCACTAAGAAAATTGAAGGGGTAATCAAAAATCTCCCAAAAAACAAGAGCCCGGGGCCAGACGGCTTCCCAGGGGAATTCTACCAAACATTTAAAGAAGAATTAATACCTATTGTTCTGAAACTGTTCCAAAACCTAGAAATGGGAGGAAAACTTCCAAACTCATTTTATGAGGCCACCATTACCTTGATCCCAAAACCAGACAAAGACCCCATCAAAAAGGAGAATTACAGACAAATATCCTTGATGAACATCAATGCAAAAATTCTCACCAAAATACTAGCAAATAGGATCCAACAGTACATTAAAAGGATTATTCACCACTACCAAGTGGGATTTATCCCTGGGCTGCAAGGTTGGTTCAACATCCGCAAATCAATCAACGTGATACAATATATTAATAAAAGAAAGAACAAGAACCATATGATCCTCTCAATAGATGCATAAAAAGCACTTGACAAAGTACAGCACCCTTTCTTGATCAAAACTCTTCAGAGTATAGGCATAGAGGATACATACCTCAATATCATAAAAGCCATCTATGAAAAACCCACAGCAAATATCATTCTCAATGGGGAAAAACTGAGAGCTTTCCCCCTAAGTTCAGGAACATGGCAGGGATGTCCACCATCACCATTGCTATTCAACACAGTATTAGAAGTCCTAGCCACAGCAATCAGACAACAAAAAGAAATCAAAGGTATCCAAATCAGCAAAGAAGTCGTCAAACTCTCACTCTTTGCAGATGATATGATACTTTATGTGGAAAACCCAAAAGACTCCACCCCAAAACTGCTAGAACTCATACAGGAATTCAGTCAAGTGGCAGGATATAAAATCAATGCACAGAAATCAGTGGCATTCCTATACACCAACAACAAGACAGAAGAAAGAGAAATTAAGGAGTCGATCCCATTTACAATTGCACCCAAAACCATAAGATACCTAGGAATAAATCTAACCAAAGAGGCAAAGGATCTGTACTCAGAAAACTATAAAATACTCATGAAAGAAATTGAGGAAGACACAAAGAAATGGAAAAACATTCCATGCTCATGGATTGGAAGAACAAATATTGTGAAGATGTCAATGCTACACATTCAATGCAATCCCTTTCAAAATACCATCCATTTTTTTTTTCAAAGAAATGGAACAAATAATCCTAAAATTTGTATGGAACCAGAAAAGACCTCGCATAGCCAGAGGAATGTTGAAAAAGAAAAGCAAGGCTGGTGGCATCCCAATTCCAGACTTCCAGCTCTATTACAAAGCCGTCATCAACAATACAGTATGGTACTGGCACAAAAACAGGCACATAGATCAATGGAACAGAATAGAGAGCCCAGAAATGGACCCTCAACTCTATGGTCAACTCATCTTCGACAAAGCAGGAAAGAATGTACAATGGAAAAAAGACAGTCTCTTCAACAAATGGTGTGGGGAAAATTGGATAGCCACACGCAGAAGAATGAAACTGGACCATTTCCTTACACCATACATAAAAATAGACTCAAAATGGTTGAAAGATCTCAATGTGAGACAGGAGTCCATCAAAATCCTAAAGGAGAACACAGGCAGCAACCTCTTTGACCCCAGTTGCAACAACTTCTTCCTAGAAACATTGCCAAAGGCAAGGGAAGCAAGGGCAAAAATGAACAATTGGGACTTCATCAAGATAAGAAGCTTTTGCACAGCAAAAGAAACAGTCAACAAAACCAAAAGACAACCGACAGAATGGGAGAAGATATTTGCAAATGACATATCAGATAAAGGGCTAGTGTCCAAAATCTATAAAGAACTTATCAAACTCAACACCCAAAGAACAAATGATCCAATCAAGAAATGGGCAGAAGACATGAACAGACATTTTTCCAAAGAAGACATCCAAATGGCCAACAGACACATGAAAAAGTGCTCAACATCGCTCAGCATTAGGGAAATCCAAATCAAAACCTCAATGAGATACCACCTCACACCAGTCAGAATGGCTAAAATTAACAAGTCAGGAAACGACAGATGTTGGCGGGGATGCGTAGAAAGGGGAACCCTCCTACACTGTTGGTGGGAATGCAAGCTGGTGCAGCCACTCTGGAAAACAGTATGGAGGTTCCTCAAAAAGTTGAAAATAGAGCTACCCTATGACCCAGCAATTGCACTACTGGGTATTTACCCCAAAGATACAAATGTAGGGATCCGAAGGGGTACGTCCGATGTTTATAGCAGCAATGTCCACAATAGCCAAACTATGGAAAGAGCCAAGATGTCCATCGACAGATGAATGGATAAATAAGATGTGGTATATATACATACACACACACACACACACACACACACACACACACACACACACAATGGAATATTATGCAGCCATCAAAAGGAATGAAATCTTACCATTTGCAACGACGTGGATGGAACTGGAGGGTATTATGCTGAGTGAAATAAGTCAATCAGCGAAAGACATGCATCATATGACCTCACTGATATGAGGAATTCTTAATCTCAGGAAAGAAACTGAGGGTTACTGGAGTGGTGGGAGGTGGGAGGAATGGGGTGCCTGGGTGATAGACATTGGGGAGGGTATCTGTTATGGTGAGTGCTTTAATTGTGTAAGACAGTTGAATCACAGAACTGTACCTCTGTAACAAATAATACATTATACATTAAAAAAAAGAAGAAGAAGATAGCAGAAAGGGAAAAATGAAGGGGGGGGAATCGGAGGGGGAGACAGACCATGAGAGACTATGGACTGTGAGAAACAGAGAGTTCTAGTGGGGAGGGAGAGGGGGGGACATGTTAGCCTGGTGATGGGTATTAAAGAGGACATGTACTGAATGGAGCACTGGGTGTTATATGCAAACAATGAATCATGGAACACATCAAAAACTACTGATGTAATGTATGGTGATTAACATAATAAAATTTAAAAAAAATGATTGGTGAGATTAGAGCTGTACTTGGGGTAAATGCACTGTTGGAAGAATTCTCTTGTTTTTTGGGGAGTTTGGAATGGAGACTAATATATTTAAAAAAAAAAAAAAGTTAAGTAGCAGATTTCCATTGAGGGAAACTGTCATAAAGTTAATGCTTCCTAGATGCCTGGAAGTGAAGACCGATTATATGAAACATAATGAAAGGACTAAAGAAAAGCACATAGTATCATGAATTTACTATTACAGGGACACACAGCTATTCTTCTGGGAATACAAATGTAATATTTAATAAATATATAAAAGCATAGCTTTCATTATATATTAGACTATAATCTCATTTCACTAATGGAAAAATTGTATATCTGTTAAATACACACTTTTTGTTTCTCCTTAGAATGAATCACTGATATTAATAAATATATCAGCATCTACTTGCATATACTTTATAGATTTCATGAAGTATGTTTAACAGAATTTTAATCAAATCACTTAATGCTCAAAGACAGCTTCCAAAACACTTCCGTTGAAACCCCAAATGTAGCAATGCTTATAAAGCATATTACTGATGTATTTAATGAATAATTTTTGCTTTTATGATGAACTTGGAATTTTTATTCTAAACATGATTTTCTACATATTCCAGGTTTATGAATGAGAAAGAAAAAATAAAACTTAAAAAAAGGAAGTAACTACTTTTCTTAAGATATAGTTTATGTACATAATTAAAAATAAAAACACAATCATAGTTTCATCTGACATATAATGTGACACCATCTGTGAGAAATACAGAAGAGGATGATAAGCATACATTATTTACTTCTGGGCGGGTTGCATTTCCTAGTGTGATCTGATTTATTTGGCTTAGCAAAATGTTTAAAATACAGTTTATAAATATTTAAATACTAGATCCACTGAATTTAAAGAATTCTATATTAATGTCATTTTTAGTACCATATGAAGTTAGAGTCACTAGTTTTTAAACTACCAAAAAGATAGAGAATCAGTATATGCATTTTTCAAGATAAAGTATTGTGAGCAAAGAAATAAACTGTTTACTCCACAATTATGGTAGCTTCTTTTGATACTAGTACAGAGCACAGGCTGTAAAATTTAATAGCCAAGAGCACAGATTTTTATTTCAGACAGACCTGAGTTTCAGACAGTCCTGTATAGAGTCATGATGGCTCTATACACTAAATGATTGATCCTGGGCAAATAATATATCTCGTTAAATCCCTTTCCTCATTTGTAAAATGGGTATAATAGTAACTATTTTATACTTTTACTTTATGAAAATTATAGGTGAAATATTTAGTGTAGTATATAGAAAATTTTTTAAAGTGTAGTTTTTTATTATTTTTATTAGAATACTCAGCTTTTGCCAAAAATTAGGTACTTTTGTTATACTAAAGACAAGAATATGTAAACTTGTAGAAAAAAAATGAGAAAGAAAATTGATAACAGTGGTTGTCTCTATAGAAAAAGTCTTATAAGCAGAAAGAAAAAGTACAAGTAACTTACTTCAGTTATTCCTTCTGACTCGTCCAACAGTATGGATGATGATTAAATTGGCTTTCTTTAGATCTCTTTACCGTTGTTTACTCTCAACCTAGCTATAGTATTTAATCAGATATGGAGCCTGATTGGATAAACCATAAACATTTTAAGAAGAAAGAAATTCTTATGTGGGGTTTCCATATAACATGCCCTTTATTAGAGTAACTGGGTGCTAATGGGCTTCCATATTTTCTCCAATAATAACTAGCGTGCTCCTCTACCTCAAAGTCAAGGAGCAGAAAGTTATTTGCAACCATAACCGAAAAGCTCTGTGTGCATTTAAGTTTATTTGTGTGTGTATGGAACCTAACGGTCTGCTAAACTTAATATTGAGTAATAAAATTAAGAGCTAGAAGGAATCTTTTTTTTTTTTAAGATTTTTATTTATTTATTAGAGAGAGAGAGTACAAGTAGGCAGAGAGGCAGGCAGAGGGAGAGGGAGAAGCAGGCTCCCTACTGAGCAGGGAGCCTGATGCGGGACTCGATCCCAGGACCCTGGGATCATGACCTGAGCCAAAGGCAGCTGCTTAACCGACTGAGCCACCCAGGCGCCCCTAGAAGGAATCTTCAAACTACCTTAGGAGACAAAAACTAATTTCTTTACTTAAGAGACAAAAACTAATCCCAAGTACTATTTAATATTGAATAATAAAATTAAGAGCTAGAAGGAATCTTCAAATTACCTTAGGTTAATTTGTTTATTTAAGAGACAAAAACTAATCCCAAATATTATAAAGGAATACTTCTAGGTCACACAAGTAATTAGTGGCACAGGCAAAGTTAGAACTAAAATCACATTGTAAATCACATAGTTTTCATCTATGATATTATGCTTGATTCATTTTTTTAATCTACAAATATTTATTGAGAACCTACTGTAATGTAACAACCCCTACTGAAGTCCTTGGAGCTAAATAAATCTTGGAAACTGGGATTATTTTAGGTACATTTGCATATATCCTATAATACCTAAAATTCGCAGCAGGATCTGGTATAGTATATTTTATTTTTTTTATTTTATTATTTTATTTTATTTTTTAAAGATTTTATTTATTTGACAGAGAGAGAGAGCACAAGCAGGGGGGAGCGGCAGGCAGAGGGAGAGGGAGAAGCAGGCTTTCCACTGAGCAGGGAGCCAGATGTGGGGCTCAGTAACAGGACTCTGGGATTATGACTTGAACTGAAGGCAGATGCTTAACTGACTGAGCCACCCAGGCGCCCCATATCTTTCATTTTAAAAATGTATATTCCTATAGTGAAATATATGATTTTTCACATTCAGTGGGAAAGACTAGAAATAGCTACACATCCAGTTTAGGTCAAACTTGACCACCAAACAAATGATAAAAATATATATTTTTTTTGTTTTACAACTCTTTGGGTTTGAGATTGCAGCAGTGTGGTGTGGACACCAAATAGTTTCTTATCACTTATAAGATCAGGAAGAAAGCAAGAATGACCACTAGCACCACTTCTTTTCAACCTAATCCTGAACATTCTAGCAATGTCATAAAATAAGAAAATGAAATTTAAAAAAATGAAATAAAAATGTCATAAAACAAGAAAATGAAATAAAAGACATTTTGTTTGTAAAGAGAGAAATAAGAAACTTTTTTCACGGGCGCCTGGGTGGCTCAGTTGGTTAAGCGACTGCCTTCAGCTCAGGTCATGATCCTGGAGTCCCTGGATCGAGTCCCGCATCGGGCTCCCTGCTTGGCAGGGAGTCTGCTTCGTCCTCTGACCCTATTCCCTCTCATGTGTTCTCTCTCTCTCATTCTCTCTGTCTCAAATAAATAAATAAAATCTTTAAAAAAAAAAAAAAAAAAAAAAAAAAAGAAACTTTTTTCACAATTTGATTTTGTATATAGAAAATTTTACAGAATTAACAAGGCAACCCATGTCTCAGAACACAATAACTCTTTTTAAAAATGTATTTCTATATAGTAGCAGTGAACAAATCACAATTAAAATATTTCAACCACATTTAAAGGAGGAAGTATGTAAGAATAAACTTAACAGAAGAATAGCAAGAGTTATACATCAAAATCTACAAACCATTGCTAAAATATTATCAAATACGAAATAAAAAGAGAAATATATACCTGGATAGGAAGATGCAACTGGGGTGAGATATCAACTCTCTATAAACTTATCTGTTGACTTAATATAGTCCTTATCAAAATCCCAAATGATCTATCAAAAAAAATAGCAAGCGGATCCAAAATCATATGAAATTTCAAATTTTGATTAGTTAATTACACTACTGAATTTCAAAGCTTACTACAATGTAGTAATCAAGTGTGGCACTGGCATAAATATAAACATATTTATCAATGGTACAGAATTGAAATACAGAAATAAATCTTAATATATGGTTACTTTATTTGATCAAACATGCCAAGGCAATTCAATAAAGAAGGGCAATTTTTTCAACAAATGATTCTCTAACAGTTGCATATCCATATGTAAAAAGATTAATTTAGAATCTGACCTCATGCATGCACAAAAAATTAATTAAAACTGGACTACTGTGCAAAAAAGAGTTAACATCAGAGGCCTGAGACTGCTATCTTTAGAAAGGCATGCTTGCAAAATTGAATCAGTAATCAAAAAACTCCCCACAAAGTCCAAGACCAGATGGATTCACAGATGAATTATGGTAAACATTTAAAGAGTTAATACCTCTTCTTCTCAAACTATACCAAAAAAAAAAAATTTTTTTTTCAAGAGGAAGCAAAGCTTCCAAAGTCATTCCACAAGGCTAGTATTACCCTGATACCAAAACCAGACAAAGACACCACAAAAAAAAGAAAATGACAGCCATTATCCCTGATAAACACAGATGCAAAAATCCTCAACAAAACACTAGCAATTTTAGTTCAACAGTAGATAGGAAGAATCATTCACCATGATCAAATGAGATTTATTCCAGGGATGCAGGGATGATTTAATAGCCACAAATCAATCAGTGTAATACATCCCATTAATAAAATAAAGGATAAAAACCATATGATAATTTCAATAGATGGAGAAAAAGCTTTTGACAAAATTCAACATCTGTTCATGATAAAAACTCTTCACACTGTGGGCTTACAGGGAATTTACCTCAACTTAATAAAGACCATATATGACAAACCCACAGCTAACATCATACTCAATAGTAAAAATCTGAAAGCTTTTCCCCTAAGGTCAGAAATAAGACCAAGATGCCCACTCTCACCACTTTTGTTCAACAGAGTACTGGAAGTCCTAGCCATAGCAATCTGACAAGAAAAAGAAATAAAAAGTATCTAAATTGGTAAGTAAGAAGTAAAATTGTCACTACTTGCAGATGGCATGATGCTATATATAGAAAACTTAAAGGCTCCACCCCCCAAAAAACTACCAGAACTATCAGAATAAATGAATTTAGTAAAGTTGCAGGATATAAAAAAGTAATATACAGAAATTTCATTTCTATGCACTAATAACAAAGTAGCAAAAAGAGAAATTAAGAAAACAATCCCATGTACAACTACCACCAAAAATAATAAAACACATGTGAATAACCTTAACCAAGGAGGTGAAAGACATATACTCTGAAAACCATAAAACACTCATGAAAGACATTGAAGACAACACAACTTGAAAGACACAGCATGCTCATAGATTGGAAGAATATTGTTAAAATGTCTGTAGCACCTAAAGTAATCTATAGATTCAATGTAATTCCTACCAAAAAACTAATAGTATTTTTCACAGAATTAGAAAAAATACTAAAATTTGTATGGAACCACAAAAGAACCCAAATAGCCAAAGCAATCTTGAGAAAAAATAACAAAGCTGGAAGTATTATAATCCGAGATTTCAAACTGTACTACAACCCAAGTGTCCATCAATAAATGAAGAAGATGCAGTATATATATAATAGAATATTACTCAGGCAGAGAAAAGAATGAGATCTTGCCATTTATGACAACATGGATGGACCTAGAGGGTATTATGCTAAGTGAAATAACTCAGTTGGAAAAAGACAAATACCATATGATTTCAGTCACATGTGGAATCTAAAAAACAAAAGAAATTAACAAAAAGCATAAACAGATGCATAAATACAGAGAATGACATGGTGGCTGCTAGAGGGGAGAGTAGTAGGAGGAAGAACAAAATGGGTGAAGGAGATTGGAAAGAAGAAAAAGAAAAGACAAAAGAGAAGAGTAAAAAAGGAAAGAACAGAAAAGAACAGGACAGGAAAAAAGAAAAAAAAAGAAGAGAAAAAAAAGAGGAAAGAAAAGAAGAAAAGAAAAAAGATAAGATAAGATCATACCTGTAAGATGGACCCTTAACTGGTGTCTGGAAACGACTTCTAGCAGTTTTACCACCATTCTCTAAAGGACAGAATGGATTATGTGCCTGTTTTGTGTAAACAATTTGGATTATGCTGAATACTGGAATTCCTTCTAATAGTCTGGCGTTTTGGTACATGCTAAGCAAAGGATGCCTATATGACTAACCCCACTAAAAACCATGGTCACTTAGTCTCTAATGAGCTTCTCTAATAGGCAACATCCCACACGTGTTGTGACAATTAGATACTGGAGGAATTAAGCACCTCCTGTGAGTCTGCTTTAAAAGTACCCCTGGAAACATGATTTTTTTTCTGAACTTCACCCAATGTACCTTTTCTCTTTACACATTTTGCTTCATGTCCTTTTACTGTAATAAATTTTATCTTGACCTTATGCTAGGACCTTATGCTGAGTCCTGTAAATCCGCCTAGCAAATCATCCAACCTACTTGTAGTCTCAGGGAATCCCAACACAGTCAAATTTAAGAATAAAATCTATACAACTCTTACAAAAACATAACAGCAAATCTTCATGATCTTGAGTTAGGCAAAGATTTTTATGTGTTAACAAAATCATAAGGAATAAAGAAAAGTTGAAATTATGAAGTGTATCAAAATCATTTTTTAATTTAAAAACACCATTAAGAAAGCAAATGGGTATGTATAGAATGGGAGAATATAGTTACAATCATATATCTGATAAAAAAAAATTTGAGTCCATCCAGTAAATGGACATTTAACCAAATAAAATATATGAATAACTAATAGGTACATGAAAAGATGCTCAATTTCATTACTCATTGAAAATTAAAACCACAAAGAGATACTACTTTATCTCCAGTAGAAGGACTATAATCCAAAAGACAGTAACAAGCATTGGTAATGATGTAGAGAAACTAGAACGCTCAAACCTTGATGTTTGACATGTAAAATGTTGGAAACATTTTGAAAAATTGTTTGCCAGTTTCTTGGAAAGTCAAATACAAATTTACCATCTGACAAGTATTCCACTCCTAGATATCTACCCAAAAGAAATGGAAATGTATTTCCATACAAATATCTGTGCATGGATGTTCATAGCAGCATTCTTCATAATAGGCAAAAAGTGGGGGAGGGAGTAGGGGAGAGAAAATAAATATCTATCAGTTGATGAATAACCAAACAAAAGGTGGCAAATTCATGTAATGGAATACTATTCAGCATTAAAGAGGAACAAAACACATACATGCCCCCACACAGGACCTCAAAATCATGACACTAAGTGAAAGAATGCAGACATAAAAGACCACATATTATATGACTAATATATCTAAGTAGTCCAGAAAGGACATATTTATAGACACAGAAAATATATTAGTATGTGCCAGGGGTTGAGAGTAGGAAGCAGTGATGGCAAGTGAGCCCCAGGTTTCTTTATCAGATGATAGAAATATTCTAAAATCAGGTTATAATGGTTGCACAACCATAAATTTGTAAAACCTGTTGAATTGTACCCTTACTTAAATGACTTAATTTATTGAATAGAAATTATAACTCACTACAGCTGTTAAAATTAAATCATTTATTACGGCTTATTATGTGTATTTTTTTGTAAATTTTTCTTAGGTGCTTGAGAAGAATGTGTATTATTCAATTGTTGATTCCATGTTAATGGCATTGCTCAATCACATACCATGGCAATACATCTTTCCTTTTGCTTTATAATTCTCTCAAATTTTGTAATATTTATTTCAAGGATATTAGATATACTTCAAGTCCTTAAATATTTTCCTGTGAATTAAACATTTCATTTATATTTAACCTAATAATGAGTTTTGTCTTAAACTTTCATTTGCTTGGAAAAAAAAAAAAACATAGTCACCTCAGATTTAATTAGGATAGTATTTAACTTTTGGCATTCCAGCATCCCCATTTTTTAGCAGTGTTTTGTGGTCCCAAATATGGTTTATTTTGATAAATGTTCCATGTGCATTTGAAATGAATGTGTATTCTATTTTTGAGGGGAGAGTATTCTACAAATGTTAATTAGGTAAAGTTGGTTGATCTTATACTTCAAGTTTTCTATATCCTTAATGATTCTTTATTTCTGGTGAAATTCTCTGCTCTATAATCTGGCTTGTCCAAAATAGGTATAGCCACTCCAGATTCAGATTGATTAGTGAAAGTATGATATACCTTCCCCATCTTTTTAATTTTAGCCCATTTGTGTTTTTATATTTAAGATGTGTTTCTTTTAGGCAGTGTACAGTTCTATCTTGTGTTTTTATTCAGCCTAACAATCTATTTCTTTAATTGAGGGTGTTTAACTGAACTGGATTGGATTGGAGGATATATTTGGATTTCAATAAAATTGAAAACAGGAATTCAACAGGAAAAAAAAATCAATGGAACCAAAAGGTGTTTGGGAGAAAAAAAATGATTGATAAGCCTTCAGACATGATAAGAAACAAAGAGAATATACAAATTACTCTATCAGAAATAAGAGGAAAAGTCTCTGCAGATACCATGACATTAAAAGAAAAATAAAGCATAATTAACAAGAGCTTTATGCCTCCAAATTTGGTAATCTAGAGAAATGGACCAATTCCTTAGAAAGCACAGCTGCCAAAACACACACAATAAATAAACAATCTGGATAGGCCTATATCTACTGAAGAAGTACAACCAGTAATTATCTCCTCTCTTGGTATATTAACTTGAAGTATTTGTTTTGTTTATAATATATAACTTTAGCTTATTACAGTCTGCATTCAAGATATATTTTTCCACTTCACATACACTAAAACAACCTTAAAATACCACGCTTCCATTTCTTTCCTCCTGGTCTTTGTCCTCTGCTGTCGAACTTTTTGTTTATATGTTATTAATTGTACACTACATTTTTGTTGAAATAATTCTTTTTAAAATTAACTTACGTATGTAGAACTCTTATCCATATAACTGCCAATAGCACTTCTCTTATTTCATCTTTATAGATTCATATTTCCTCCTGGTTTCATTTTTCTTCTGCCTAAAGGACTTCCTTTAACATTTTGGTAGTGCAGGTTTTCTGGCGATAAATGCTATCAGCTTTTGGATGTCTGAAAAAACCTGGATTTTACAATAGAGTTGAAATATTTTCACTGGGTACAGAATTACCTTTTATGCAAGTACTTTAAGAGATTGCTCCATTGTATTCTTGCTTGCATTGCTTCTGATAAAAAAAAAAATCTGTTGTCATTTTTAAGTTTGTGTGTCTAAGTGCTGTCTCTGTTTCATTCTGAATAGTTTTTTATTGTTATGCCTTCAAGTTAACTAATCTGCAATATCTAAACTGCCAATAATCTCATCTAGTCTATTTTGAATTTCAGATGTTATAGTCCTTACCTCTAGAATTTCAATATCCCTCTTCAAATATCTCTAGGTCTCTACATTTCTAACATCCGAAATGCAGTTACAACTATTCATAATCCTTCTCTAGTTGTGGATTAGTTTGTTCATTATTCTCTATATTATTGGTCATGCATTCCTGTGGAATTCTTGCTCTCTACAGTTCTCTGCTCTTCATTACTTTGTCTGTAAATTCTTGTTGCTGTGGTTTCTCTGGACTCTAATATCCATCTCTTCGACCTATGTAATCTCTTGTGTTCCACATTCCTGTGTCATTCCATGGAAACTATCAGTAGGCAGTAAGCTGAGAGAACGGTAGAACTCAAATTGTTTCCCATTTCTCAGAGACCACTGTCCTTCACTCTCTGATGTCCAATGTCCTCTGAACTGTTGGTTAAATATTTTGTTTTATTTCTTTTTTTCCCACTTGGGAGGATAAAATAAGCCTCTTTTCTCTATCTGCCAGAAACAGAAATCATTCAAATGTCAAACTTTTGAAGTTACTCTTTGAAGACCTTTACTTAATAAAGTTTATTAGTCTCTGCCAATCTCTTTTGCTTCTTTATATTCTTTTAAATATTTTAATGACTTGATTTTATGTCTACTATTATCTTAGTTACTCAAACTGTTATTTTTTAGTAGTTGCTCCAATGAAATGCTATCTAATAGAAACAGTGTGATCTTGAGAGATAATTTAAATTTTTCTGGTATTTACATTAAAAACCATGTAAGAAAGAGGTGAACTTAATTTTAATATACTTTATGTAACTCAATTATACAAGATACTATCTTTTCAAATCACTTAAATATCCCTCTGATCATTTTCATCACATAAAATTATTAAGGTTTTCACATTTTTCATTCTTAGTTTTTGAAATCAGGTGTCAATTTTATCCATATAGTATATTTCTATTTAAATGCTAAAATATAATTGGAAATATATGGTTTGTATTTCTATTTCATAAAATTTACACTTGAGA
The DNA here is from genome assembly GCF_002201575.2 of Neomonachus schauinslandi. Taxonomy (NCBI): domain Eukaryota; kingdom Metazoa; phylum Chordata; class Mammalia; order Carnivora; family Phocidae; genus Neomonachus; species Neomonachus schauinslandi. The sequence continues at coordinate 53,117,548 of NC_058415.1, read as the reverse complement.
ATGTAGATTAATAGAACCATTTTTTTTCTAAATATATGTAAAGATTTTCCCATAACTAAATACAAAAAATATTTTCCTTTAATACATCCATACAGATGTAACTAGTTTACCTAATTTTATAAGAATTGAATTAATTTTGAAGAGAAGCACAAGAGTTTGAAAATGTATTTTTGCAAGTTAAGTACATTTACTAATGCTTATGTCAACTTCGTAAACATTATATTCCAAGGAATATTGCCTATCTACATAAGACAAACTGTACAGCAGAGAAGCCTTCAACAAAACAAAAAGGCAACTGAATAGGAGAAAATATTTCCAAATCATAATATGATAAAGGGTTAGTATCCAAATATATAAAAAACTCATAAATTTAATAGCAAGAAAATAAACAAGTGATTAAAAAATGGGCAGACGATCCAAATACACATTTTTCCAAAGAAGACATGGCCAAGAAGTATAAGAAAAGATGCTCAACGATCATTAATCATCAGGGAAATGCAAATCAAAACCACAACTCGTATCTGTTAGAATGGCTATGATCAAAAAAAGACAAGAAACAACAAGTGTTGGTGTAGATGTGGAGAAAAGAGAACCCTCATGCACTGTCAGGAGAAATGTAAATTGGTGTAGCCCCTATGGGAAAAAGGATTGAACTTCCTCAAAAAAATAAAAAATAAAACTACCATATGATCCAGCAATTCTACTTCTAGGTATTTATTTGAGGAAAATGAAAATACTAACTTGAAGAGATATATGAACCTCCGTGTTCACTGCAGCATTTTTTATAAAAGCCAAGATAGGAAACAACCTAAGTGTCCACTGATGAATAAATGGATAAAGAAAATGTGATATATATACAAAATAAGGTATTATTTACACATTAAAAAAAATGAAATCTTGCCATTTGAAACAACAGAAATGAACACTGAAAGCATTAGTAAGTTATACAGAGGAAGATAAAACTATGTGTGATCTCACGTGTATGTGGAATCTAAAACAAACAAAAAAACAAAAATATTGTGCTCAGAGATACAGAGAATAGATTGGTGGTTGCCAGAGGTGGGGGGGGGTAGGTGAAATGGATAAAGGGGGTCTAATGGTACAAAGTTATAAAATAAATAAGCCCTTGGGACTTAAAGGATAGCATGGTGACTATAGTTAATACTGTACTGCATAATTGCAACTTGCTAAGAGAGTAGATATTAAAAGATCTTATCACAAGGAAAATATTTTAAATATGCATGGTAACAGATGTTAGCTAGACATCATTTCACAATATATACAAATATTTAATCATTACATTTAAACCTGAAACTAATATAATGTTATATGTGTTACACCTCAATAAAAAACTATGAAACTAATTTTATCAAGACCCAACATTTTTCAGCTTTTGTAGATTTTGCACTATATGTACATGTGGGTTATAACACTGAATTTCAACTAAAATCATGTTTATTCATATTGGAAAATGTGTAAAATTATAATACATTCTTATTTTGAAAAGTTTCAATTTCAACATACATTTCATATCTGTCTATTTAGATATCAAATAAGTTTTCCTTTCCTTGAACTTCAAATAAGCTCATTCATATGCAGTGTGATATGTGAGAGAAAAGAAAACATACTGCCCTTTTTTTTGTCTTTTATTATTAAATACCTGGCAGACATTCCTTGGTTTCAAGAAAATCTGCAATTGGAATTAACAGTACAGTAAATCTTTTTTAAAAAATTCTTCCATGTTGAACCAGAGTCAATTGGCAAAGAATACAAGATTATTGAATTCATTGTCTTCTATTTCTTCTGCAAGTTCCATAAACTGTTAATGATTCATAGCATCTGTCATATGGACTGAACAATTTTCACAACTGTATCCATGACAATTTTGAGACTGCTTCAGAAACTAGCACAAATATTTTCAATATGCATAATGCAGTGGAACAGAGCAATAAGGAAAACATTAGTCCCTTCTTTTAACATTCCAATAATTATTTACATGTTTGACCTAATATAGCTGGAGCACCATCTGTCAAGATAAAACTAATTCTCTCATATCTAGCTCAAATTCTTTAACAAACGTAAAATACTAAAAGATAACTCCACTACAAATTCATTTTTTCAGACTGAAAAATGACAATTCTTTTTGAGCTGGAAGTCTTTTGATGCATAATTTACTGATATTAAAGACATAGTGTCTATTCTAGCTCATCTAAAGCTAAAGAGACTATTTATACTGTTTCAATTTTCAATCCAGTCATCTTTGGGTCTTTTTTTTTTTTTTTAATCACTTAAGATTTTTAATTCTTTAGAGAGAGCACACGTGCAGATGGTGGGGAGGGACATAATGAGAGGGAAAGAATCTCAAGCAGACTCTGCACTGAGTGGGAGCCTGAGGTGGGTTTGATCTCATAACCCTGAGGTCATGACCTGAGCCGAAATCCAGAGTCAGCCACTTAACTGACTGAGCCACCCAGGTGCCCCTTTAGGTCTCTTTACAATGGACTGGTATTTTACATATAATTGTTTGGTGACAAAATTGAAGATTAAACATTTATTTGTATGCTATCTTTTTAGTACTTCTTCAAAATTTTCTAACAAAATTTAAATAACTGATATAATTTCTTATTTTACTATCTAAAAATGGTCTTTTCTTGTGAGAATAGTACACATCTTATACCTGACTGAAAGAGGGATCTTATGAGAAATCAAATCTGCAGGTATTAAGACGTTTCCCATTCATTTCGCTTCCAGGAACACCATGACTGAATAGCCAACATTTCAGGTCTGTGCAAATCAGACTCTTCCGATTGTGGCTCGGACTCTCCCATCTACTATGGTAACTATACCCACCTTTCCTTTGGCAGTTTAGTGCAGCCACTTGGCCCTTGCCAGCTTGGGACCCAATTACTCTCACTGCATTTAAGTTTCCCAATTCAGTGATCATGGTTCCCGCTGTAACGTGTGGCCTACAGAGAAGATTGATCACAGTGTTCTTCAAGGATGCTTGGGTTCAACTCACAAACTCATTTCTCACAGTGGTGGTTAAAAGCTTGTCTTCCGGACATTCTCTTTGTGGCTAATTTACTCTACTATTTCAATCTCCTAAGACTTTGTGTTATTTTGTCAACATTAAACCAGGGCAGGTCTGATCTTTCCAATAAGCTCACTATGGGCCACCTTTTAGTCCATGTTTCAGCCAACCAACCAAATTGTTTGAGCCCTTTCTAATTTCCCAGTCTTCAATATTAAATGCAGAATCTCTAACTGAGCCCATATCAATTAATTCAACCTAACCCAACTGAATGTTCCTTCTACCATTATCTCAAGCCTTTAGTATCTATCTCCCCCTATTTTCCTTGGATTTCTGTCTGTATAAGTTAGAAACTTGTAGTAGTACCTTTGGACTGTAACACACCTCCTCATGGGTCACACTTTATAGCTTACCTTTAGGATTCTGTTATGACTTGAACTTAGTTACAGTTCTAAAAGCATGAAAGGGAGGTAATAGGTGGGTCTTGAGATAATGAGCATTGTCTTCCATGGAAACTGTGTCTGGGGAGTCATTACAGTGTTTGAGGTGATGAAGTGAATCCTTTCAGTTTGGTATGCTACCAGTGAGGGGGGAGAAACAACTACCTCTGGGAATGGGGAGTGTGCTTGTACTTGGGGAAGAGAAGCATCTTCCACGGGCAAAGACGACTCGTCAGAATTTGGGGCTTCAACGTCCCTAGCCTCACCAGGATTTTCCCTCATGTTCCCATTCCAACTTACAGGGCCTCATTCTTTCCCAGAGATGCCCTCACTTTAACAGTGGACACACTATAAGACTGAAAATTCAACTTACATTGTAATTCAGCCCATTCACCTAATGAGATTCTGTATTTTATTTTTAGTCATATCAATCCTGGGCTACCAAAGATGAGGTCCTCCTTCAGGGCATATACAAAAGCTCTAAAGTCATTTATATCATTCTTGAACTGGCAATTTGAATCCCTGAACTCATCCTTTCCTTGCACTACTTTGGCCAGTATATGTTAGGAGCAACCAGCCAACCTCACTGTATTTTTTAGTTTTCCAAAAATATTTTAAAGTATTATATACACAGATACTCTTATTCAACCACTTAAGAGAAGCCAGGAGCTTCTACCCTAGCTCCTATTAAGTGGTTGAGTAGGAGTATCCAAAGCAGATATTTCATGTATTTTGTTGCCATATTACACTACAGAAGATCAGTGCTCTAGTTGCTGCTAGAAATAGTCATTAATGTCTTTAAATCTAGTGAAATTAGAGCTCCGATTCCAGAAACCCCAGAACCAATTCAAAAAGCTCATTCTTTACCATTCCGCTCCTCTAGAAAACACTCTCAGTACCAAAATCTCTATTAGTCAAAATAAATATCTAGCTCTCTATCCATCTATAGAATAAGGAAGTGGCTCATGTGATTATGGAGGCTAAGAAATCCTAAGATCTGTAGTCCAAAAGACTGAGAACCAGGACAGCCAGCTTTTCTTTCAGATTTTTTTTTCTTCCAGTTTTTATGGTTTCTAATAAAATATTAGCATTCATATAACTTACCCCTGTGAATAAGGTGTTATTTTTCTCTGGAAGCCTTTAAGTTCTGCTATTTGTTATGATGTTTATCTATTTCATTATAATATACCTATATATAGTTTTTTTTTTTTTAATGAAACTTCTCTTGTGTTAACTGATCTGTTGATTGACTTTTATCTATTTTGGAAATCTCTCTGAGAATGGGGAGTGTCTTCTTCTCCCCATCATCTTCTCCCATATTTCATATGTTCCATTTTCTCTCTCTCTCTATTCTCTTGAGACTTGAATTATGAGCATCTTAAACCACTTTATATTCTCCAGAAGACTACTGATGCTTTATTCTTTTTTAAACTAATTTTTTCTCTTAGAGCTTCAATTTGATCATTCGCTATTGGCCTGTATTTAGTTTTCTATTCATCTCTCATATCAAGAATTCTCTTTAGGACATTTTTGTTAGTTTACATACTTGCTAGACTGCTCTTTTTATTCACATCACTTATACACCCCACTGGATCCCTTAACATTTTATCAGAGGAATTTTAAGGTCTATAACTGATCATTTCAACTCCTGGAATATCTTTGTGTCTACTTGTATTGATCATTTACTTTCCCAAACATGTTTCACATTCTCTTGCTTTACCATGGGTTTTTATTTTGTGTCACACATTTTTATAAAAGCCCAACAGAGACTGTAGTGACTTAGATTTATTTCCAGAAAGGGACATATTCTTGTTCTTGTCACTTCCTTATCAGAAAACCTAGACTCCTCATGAGTTTCTCTTATTTTTTCTTCTCAGCCTCTAGTTTTATGGTACAACCCCTAGCATTCTGCAGACGCTGGTGGACTAATGTTTTAAAGGTAGTACAGTTTTATTTATTTATTATTTATTTATAGTACAGGAGAGATTCTCTGACCCTAATCTGTTATGTCAGTTAACACATAGCAAATAAAAACTTTTTGAAACGGGGTGCCTGGGTGGCTCAGTCGTTAAGCGTCTGCCTTCGACTCAGGTAATGATCCCAGAGTCCTGGGATCGAGCCCCGCATTGGGCTCCCTGCTCCACGGGAGGCCTGCTTCTCTCTCTCCCACTCCCCCGCTTGTGTTCCTGCTCTCACTATCTCTGTCAAATGAATAAATAAAATCTTAAAAAAAAAAAAACTTTTTGAAAATTGGGCTGGTTTTCCTTATCCTAAGCTACTATAAAATAGCTTATCTTGTTTCAGTTATGGATCACAGTACCCACGGATCCTTTCTGTTTTCATTCTCTGGAGTTTAGTTCACTTATTTCACTTCTATTTATTTCTCTATGTTCTCCATGATGGGTAGAAAATAAGTATGTCATTGATCTGCCTTGTTTTTGTTGTTAGGACAAGAGTAACATTCTTTTACAACTTTCTACTCTGACCTAGAAGCATACACATTTAGGTTTTAATTTCAACTTCTGTTTAACTCTGACTTCTAAAAAGTCTTATTTCATTGTGTTTAAAATATCCCTATTCATCTTTAGTCTTTTTTGTTGTTGTTGTTGTTCATTGTGTTATTCTGTTAACTCTAAGAGGTTGAAATCTTGAGAGTATAAATTGTGGATTATTCCTACAGAGATGATTTAGTTTTGCTCTCCATGAAGGACTAGAGGGCACTATTTACCCCTTTAAATATTTTGGCTAAATTTCAAGATTTGCAAATTCCTTGGTTACAACTGGCACAAAGCTTAGGTTTTAAAATCTTCCTTTGACATTAATATTTCTACCCATGACAACCCAAGTTTTCTCTTTGTTTATGCCTCACATGTTCATTTTAAAGATTTTATTTGAGAGAGGGGAGGCAGGCAGAGGGAAGAGCAGAGGGAGAGAGAGCGAGAGAATCTCAAAGCAGACTCCATGCTGAGCATGGAGCCCGATGCAGGGCTCTATCTCATGACCCTGAGATTATGACCGGAGCTGAAACCAAGAGTCAGATGCCCAACTGACTGAGCCACCTACGTGCCGCTCACATGTCCATTTTAAGCTAAATGTCCTTTTGTTATGCTTTTTCTTTATTGTTGCTTAGAAAAGTCCCCTAACCACTTGAGCATTCATGAATTCAATTCAATAAATTTTATGACAGTTGACTCAGAACCGTGTTTATAGCATCCTATAATAAAAGGCTAGACAGTATTATATTCATCTTTGACTCTACAGCATTTATCACTAAGTCTCATGACATAGAGAATGCATTCAAAAAGTATTAATAGAATTCAAGAGTTAACATAAATATTAGGTCAAGCAGCATATCAATCCAAGGGAAAAGATTATGAATGACTAGATCTATTATAATCTCTTCTACATAACTGTCGTTAAATTAGATTTTAATAGAGCTTCATTTTTAGGTATATTTTACTGATGAGATAACAAGGAAGCAAAAATGAAATACTGAACAAGTAGTTTGGAAAAGTAGGATGTATGTTGGTAGAAAAATCATGATTGATAATAAAGATTCCTGGATCAATTAGTGCAAAATCAAGTATGTGCGAGGGGTTGTTTTTTCCAAGGAAGTTGGTAGAGTAGCAATATTAGGTCCTTAATAAGTGTTCAAATACTGAGGCCAAAATACCAAAAGAAAAACAAGTGCCAGGAATGCCAGGGCAGCATAGTATCATAGAAGACAAAAATAATTACTTATAGCTGCTATATTTATAGTCTTGAAATGTCACTGACACTTACTTGAGTTGTTCTTACAAGTTCAACCTTTCTGTTGAGTGAATTCATTGTCTTTAACAAAGTATTTTAATGAAATAATGTCAAGGGCCCCATTTTAGCTTTTTCTCAAATTACAGCAAAGTATGCAGAATTAATTTTAAAATTATGCATGACCAAGTTCATCCTCAATTTGGAATAGCTAAATTATAACGAATGGAAATGTAGACTGTTGATCAGGAATGGCATACTTAAATTGTTGAACTGAGGTTTTTTTTATTATATTCCATATGGAAAAACATTTTAATGTTTTCAACAAAAGTCTAGCTTCTTGATATATACCAATGTGAAAAACCTCAGAACTGAAAAGGTTTGCATTATATGCACAAAAATAGCAAAAACAATGATCCCCTCTACAAAATAGCTTTTCTTTAGCTCTTAGAGTGAAACTAGCTTTACTTCAGGAAGCTTGAAAGCATTCTTAAAACAGTATTCAACCCTACTAATAGAATACAACCCACTTTGCCCATTAGGACTTTCTCAGAGAATAATCTTGAGATGAAAATATTGTGGAAATTTTTCTTTTTATTTTCTTTCTTATCTGTGCCTCACTTCTGAAATGCAGTGCAAGTTTCAACTTTTTTCCTACTACCTATCAGGCACCTGCCACAGGGATTAGAATTTGAAAAGTGAGGAGGCAGCCCTAGTAGATATGAATCAACAACAAAAGGCTTTTCTTTTTTTTTTTTTTTTAAACAGAATTCAACAAGAGCTGATTTTTCATTTGGGGTTTGTAGCTCTAATATGCTGGTTCCCAAACTAATAGTGCAATTCAGTAGATCAATCTTAATGCAGATATGGTAAAGAGTGTGGTCATTTATAATAGGCGATTAGCTGCCCCAGCCATTTGGATATCAGAAGCAATAGTGCTCAGTGATTGAGATGGAAAATGGAGGTCTCATCGAATAGGAAATCAAGCAGTTCATTAATTTATGCCCTTTTAAACCCATAAATGCTTTGTAATTCCTAGATTTTAGGGAAGTTTTAAAAGTCTGGTCTAAAAGGCCACAGGCACATTAGCAGAAACATTTAAAGCTGTTAGAGGCTTCCAGCAGATTGTATTATTTATTATGTGCAGGCTCTAGAGGCTAAGAGCAGCTGAAAGGATTGCAGTGCCAACAGCTGAAAATGAAGATTCTCTAAATAAAGGGCCGGTTGCCATTTAGCCTGATGTGCAAAGAACCAAATATACAGTGGAACTCCTCTGAAAACAAAAATGAGTCCTACTATCCTTGTGTAGCTGAAAGTAGAAATGTTTGTATGTTATTTAATCAAAGGGTGTTATTAAAAATAGATGCTTCTTTCTCCTCATGAATGAAAGGACTATGATGAACAAATAGGGAACTGACAAAATACAAGAGCACATTTTCGATTACAGAGCATTTTGCAAAATGTATGTTTCTATTATCTTTATTAATATAAATATATTAATATATTATATTATAATATAATATATTATATAAAATAATATATATTATATATATATAATATATAATATATATTATATATATATTATATATATATATAATATAATATATTATATAAAATAAATGCCTTTCAGATTTATATTGTACAGATGTGTTCTATAATTTTTTAGCAAGTTTCTACACTGATTTCCTTTCAAAAATGGAAAACTGCTTTTAGTCTACGTAAGACCTCGCTTCACTCTTAGGTACGAAACACTAGATTGAGTTGACATTGTTGCACAGAGGGGTATCAAAGACATAAAGAAAATATGGTTTCCCAAGTTTCAATTAGCTCAACACTCTTTGTCTAGGCTCACATTTAAAACTTGGGACATTCAAAGTTGATGACACTTTTTTACTAATGACCCTGCATCTGGTAAACCAGAGAGAAAAAAAAAAAAATTGAATTGAAGGAATTGAAAGGTTTATCGTCCATCTCTCTTTGATGTTCTATGGAGGATGGCCCCAACAAATTTGTTCTTAGAGTTACACTGAAAAATATGAATTCACTGACAACAATGTCTAGATTTAGGACTTGGTCATAGGTAAAACGCACATGCTTCAATCCCCCACATTTCCAGATTAACAGAAAGTCCATTCTGGCTCCATTGTATTTAGATTCTTAGGGTCTCAAAGATGTGTGTGCCCTTGCATGTGCCTTGGGGGAGGGGCAACTGGGGAGTAAGGGGTGGACCCACCAGCTGGGCAGGAAGACAGGGAAGGGGATTGGGGTGGTTGGAAAGAGCAATCCTACTTATTCCAGAATTTTATAAGAGTGGGCCTCAGATGAATGCCATCTGGGCCTGGGAAATGCCACAGCTGTGGCTGTTGGAGGGAGCCAATGCGGCAGCTGCTTCAAACCAAGTCTGGAGGGACAACTTCCGCATCGCTAAAGCCAGTTCACACTGGATTCTTTGAGGGAGAACTAGCACAACACCCAGTATAACAAAGTCAAGGGTGTTCTATCACCATAAGGATTTGGGTTCTTTTCATGGTTATGGACTTTTAATTCCCTCTGCAGCTCTGTAATGATGAAAAATGGGGGATTTTTCATGAAGATACTAATGGTTAAGTTTCACAGTGGCTCATGAGCACACGTTTCTGGGTTTTGTGATGCTTATAGTTGTCATTTTTAAAATTATAATTGCTTTTCTTATTCTCATAAAATATTTATTTTCATACACACTTTGTATTGTGTTCCTTAAAAAGTATCGCCAAATTGGAATAATACTGTTTAGAAAGGAAGAGAACAGTCTAAGGCAAGAGAGACAAACTGTACTCTCTCTGAAGACTATGTCTGAATTTGATTTACTGGGGCAAATTCCCTATTCCTGTGTATCTCCTAACTCAGATACCCTGTAGACTCTAGTCTCAGCCATAGTGTTCAAGGAGAAATTAATGCTTTTCGTTATATAGTAGTAAGAACTCCATGCCAAATTGGCCAAGTCTATGTCCAGATTCAGCCATACAACCACCAGTAGGATATTTGATCTAGTTTAACCTATTTTTGTAAACCCTTGATTACTGATTTTTTTTAGTTTTAAATCAATAGCTGTGTCCTGTGGTTTCCTGCAAAGATCTCTCCAGTGATTTAAATGTACTCTCATTCAAAGTACAGACTGAATGTCTGGAGAAACCACACCTCTGCCCCAGGGAACTGGTTTCCTGGGAAAATTACAAAAGTTCATCCAATTATATGAATGGATCAGCACTCCAAGTATAGGCCAGGAAGAAAATCTGGAAACTATTGCTTAACTGTCCAACAAAAGCACAGAGTTTCCTAAAGGAATGCAGTCTAAATTTCTCTAATTAAGCCAGAGCAGTAGAAACACACAGGCCTGAACCATAAACCATTGGTCCCTGGTGGAACTGTATGTAATTGAGCTGTGGTGTGTGAAGATGATAAGGATAATTGTCAATCAGGAATGTTGGCGGGGGGGGGGGGGGGGGAGTTTTGTTTTTTGATTAAAAAGGGATCTTATTCCTGAAGGTAACTGGAAAACCTTTCTAGTCTTATTATGAGAAACAGTCATAATTCTGTCTTATTATGAGTAATAGTCACACTCCTTAGAAATAAACTTTTAATTCTTATCATTTAAGTTAGCAAGTGACAAAAAATACCATTTTACTCTTTTTGTGGTGATTTCCATTGATGGCAAATTCATGGCTCATCCTTGCAGGTTATACTTGTTATTTCATCACATGTGTTTGTATATCAGTCCCACTTCTATCCACTTGTTTTCCCTTTGCTTCCTCTTTATTGCCTTTTAAAAATGTTATCTTATTTTTTGAAAGCTATGATAAAGGTCTTTTAAGAAAAAGAAATTAGCATATCCACTTACATTCCAATATAAACGAGGAAAAGTTTAACATGTAGAAAGCTATACAAAATCTTGAGGAAGATAAAACAATAATGATCCATACAGGTCATGGCCAAATATAGAGGAAATAAAATTTGTGTCTGCTCTTAAAGATTACCTGATTTAGCACCTGACAAGTAGTAACCCCTTGGTCCTAATAATGACTATAATAGATGTATAAAATAGGTGGGGAAAAAAGACACATGCACATTAAAATATGTCACCAAATACCAGATCAAAGCCATAAGATTATAAATGGGCTAATATAAGTTATTCTGGAAAGGTAAATTGATATGATATGATGGATTTCTCAAAAGAAATGAAAAGAGTGTCTGATTTCCTCTTTATTTGAACAATTGTTTGTAGTATGTATTGGTCATATCCAATATGCCAAGTATTTTTGAGGGCATACTGGGACAGTGATAAGCAAAATACACACGATCTGTATCCCAATGGAGTTTCTAGTATACACACACACACCCCCCCAAATAATTACACAAATTCATTATTATACAATAAACAGCATGGAGTAACTTCTAAGTGTCAATCACTAAGGATAGGTTCTGGAGTATTGTAATGAACAAGACAATTTGCTATCCTCATGGGACTTTCGTTTTAATGGGATAGATGAAAAACATCTAAGTTTAATGAGGAATAAATAAGTATAATAACTGAATCAAAGTTAGAGGATAGAGACTGGTAGGGCAGGATATTCTATTTTAGATATGGTAATGGAAAAGAATATATTTTTCTTCTACTAGTTTACAAATTTCTCGGCCTTAGTATATTCATTGACTTTTTAAGCATATCGTATCATGAATGAATGTCTTAATGCTGAATTCAGGTGGGAGAAAAGGAATAGATTGAAATTATCATGTTTTTTATTTAAAAAATAACATTAATAATGATTTTTAAAACAATATAATTTTATCTTCATAAAATGTCATTTATGGATATGTAGTATTTATAAATAGTATAATGCTAATGGGGTAAGTGTTTACAAAACTCTGAATCTGGGGCGCCTGGGTGGCTCAGTCATTAAGCATCTGCCTTCGGCTCAGATCATGATCCCAGAGTCCTGGAATCGAGCCCCGCATCAGGCTCCCTGCTCCGCGGGAAGCCTGCTTCTCCCTCTCCCACTCCCGCTGCTTGTGTCCCCTCTCTCGCTATGTCTCTCTCTGTCAAATAAATAAATAAAATCTTTAAAAAAAAAAACTCTGAATCTAACATAATTCTAAGTAGAGTCCAGCGTTACTCAACAAAAGGTAGAAGGTACTCAACAAAAAATTTCTAATGAATAAAGATGAAGAATTAACATTTCCACAACATGGCAATTTTTAAAATGTTTTATATGGACTTAGGCTACACAGAACTAGATTTTCCATAATCTTTACCTATGTCACGCATCCAAGTATAGTCCTCTTCTAGTGACTTTTATTATTTGCCTAGCAAGCTATAGTGTACAAAATCACATGCTCTTTTCAAAATAACTCTGAGAAACATGTATTATTTCTATTAATAGATATAATAATAGACTTCAATATACTAAGTAACTGAGTAAAGCTGCCCAACTAGGAAATAACATATCCCGGACTGCTTCTAATACTTGTGTTCCTTCCACTACATTACAGTAGTCCACTCCCAGGTTTCAGTGAGATCCCTGGTAGTGGCTGAGGTGTATTTAATATTGAGATCAATGAGGTTTCAATCCATGTTTACATAGGTTGCCAGCAGAAATTATGAAACCATTAAAGAAAAATGGCAACAACTTGAAGAAGACAAGTAAGAGACGGGCTAAAGACACATGGAGAATGTAGGAGTTGGAAAGAGTTTTACAAAGATTGCAGAGAATGGATAAGTGGGAGACAACAGGATTATGGGAGCAGAGTTCTCATCAGGAACAGCACTTGAAAGTCAAGAGCAGGCAGCTCTCCAGCCCAGTAAGCAGATGTGGTCCGTTAGGGGAAGTCAGAATTTAGTTAAAGTGAAGAGGTAGAAGGCAGAAGACAGCAAATGATGAGCACAAACAAGGTTAACATCTGCAGATTTTCTTTAAAATTTGTTATCTTAGCAAACATCTAAACTGCTCAGAAATTCCAAAGCACTTTAAAAGAAAGCTGGCTTTAAGTGGATGCTACCAAGCTGAATGGTTTCTGTGCAAGATGAAAAAGCTCTAAGAATAAAAACCATCTAAAGAATCTTGGACACATGAACATAGGTACCCAGTAGAGGAGCATGAAAATGGAAACTGAACTGTTTCTTGAGTGGAGAAAAATTATAGTTGGCTAGATACCTAAATGGAAGTAGGTATCAAATGAATCCAAAACTTCTTTCCTGACTATGCATACTAATTCCTTTTCATAAGAGTATTCTGGAATGGAAATGGTCACATTGTAGTTTCTCCTCTACTTAGACTTCATTTCTTTTCTAAACCTTCTCCTATGGTACATAGATACCGGAGTCAGAGAACAGATTTTCTTCTTTTCACATCTGTTTATCTCCTTTGCATTTATTATCTTCGGGGAGAAAAAGAATGGGAAATTTTCATTCATTGGACAGTCTCTAGCTGTCAAGTGCTGTAGACATCATCTCCTTCACCTATTATTTAAACTGTTCAAAACATAGTTTTCTCTATTATAAAATAAACTATATTTAATTCCCATTATTGTGATGATCATGAGATAATGGTATAAACTGATTAAACCAATGTCTGGTCTTTATAAATTTACCTATATGAACGTTTTAATGAAAGCTCATTTACTATTATACATTATAGCACAGATTCTGGAAACTGCTTGCTTAGGTTCAAATCCTTGCTCTGTTACTTAACTAGCTGGGTGATCTCAGTTGCCTTACTAAGCCACTATAACTCAGTCCTCTCATCTCTAAATTGGAAATAAAATTAGAGTTGACTTCATAAGACTGTTCAGTCTATTAAATGAGTTATTTATTGATTTATATGAGTTATATAAAGCACTTAAACCAATGCTTGGTACAAATTAACTGCCAAATAATCATCAACTCTTATTAGCATACTGTGAGGGAAGTAATGGTGATTGTAGACAGAAGAGTGATTCTTATTTTTTTTGTATGTTATAGAATGCCGTCTCCTAACTTGATGAATTTTAGGAACCCTTCCCCAGGAAAAAGAAAAATCTTAAGAATTATAACTGAATTCACCCAAAATTTTTCATGTAATTTAAGCATTTGTGAACTTTTGAAGCCTATCTGTGGATTGCAGGTTATGAACCCCAAGTCTGAGTAATATTTTGTATAAACTACTTTATAAAAGAATAAAAAGGACAGGGAAGTGTTTTCCTTATACTATGTATTATGAAAGTGGAAACTATTAAGACCTTTATTTGGGGGCAAAAATAAATATAAGATAACATGGAAAGGTTTGCAGTTGATGTCATTTACAAAAAATGTCTCTCAAAAGTTCTCAGTTGCTAAATTTCAGAACTTAGTTTTACTGAGGAAAAGAACAGCATGGCTCGGCATGACAAAAATAATACACGAACTCTCTTCCTCAAAACATCCAACACCTGCCAAAGTAAACAACATGAATACTGGGACTTTGCCAACATTAAATTATTTGTAATGGGTTACAAATCTCTGGGTCTCCCAGTATTTAGGTAGTGAAATTTTTACATCACTATTATATTTAAGAACAAATTCTTCATCTCCTTTCCCAAAGAAATAAGAATTAAATTTATTTTTAATATTGTTTTGGTGTGCACAAGCAACAGCCTCTTATTCCATTATTAAAACCTCAAGATACTAGGATTTGGTGATAGTTCAAAACACATGTTACAACTTGCACCTTGAATTGAACTGTGTTTTTTAAAACAGTATGAGTTCTGGAGAAGACAGTGAAATTTTCAATTAGCTTTTAATTTGACACTTCCTTATATAGCTTACACAGTAAATAGAAAACTTCATCTTCTTTTGATAAGTGAGAAAACAAAATATTTTCTCTAAGAGAAAAACTGCATAGCACCTGAGAGCGAGAATGATCTGTGAAATCAGGGTGGATGGTGACCGTGGATTGGTTGAAGTCTACATTTGGCATTCTAGGGCTTGAATTTAAATTCCTAATTAAAATTAAACTGTTGGGCCAGCTGAAATGGTTCTAAACTCATGAAGCATGTGCTATTTGTTGTCTCCTGTTATCCATCCATCATTTGTTTCCCTTATCCTCTATTTGGAAGCCCTTCTCAATCAGAGATAAAACTCAATTCCCCACTCAGAGGAGCACTGCTCCTGGTCCTGCATTGGCCGGGTACAACCCACATCCCCAAATCATTCCTTAATTGGCAAAATGCTCATTTTTCTTCAATACTCAGTTCAACTAATTATCACTAAGTTAGTAATAAATAATAGCATATTACCAATTTCACTAGCTTACTAAAATGTAAATAATTGTATTTATATAATAATGTATATAATACTAAACTATCTCCTGGGTTATTGTTGTAAATGAGTAACTCTACTTACAACACTTCAAATAATGCCTGATGTAGAGCAGAAGCTCAATACATGCTAGATATTATTATTACTGTATATAATAGGTTGCTGTGGAATAAAATAATGGAGGTTATAGTTTAAAAGCTCACTCTAATTAGAATGTAATTTAAGTTATAGTTCAAAGTGATGATTGCTCTCAATGACATTTATTGATCTTTATTACATTCATACATATCACCTTAGATATATATATATGGTCATAAGAAATGAAATAGAGCAAGTGCTAATAGTCTAATGTATACTCTCTTTATGAAAGAAATACTTGAGAAAAAAATTTGATTTAAAAAGGAATTGACATTTTAACAATTGGTGCTTTCTGAAAGTAAAATGCACCGCTTGTGATGCAAGAGGCTCTTTGTAATGATAGATAAGCAGAACCTAGAAAACAGATTGCAAATGATATTTTATGGAGAAAAAACAACTGACATTAGATGACCTCTGGAGTACTCTTCAGCTCTTCCCTGCTAGATTTCTAACAAAGTATTTATATCTAAAACTACATTACATCATCAATCACATCAATACGTATTTGTTGAGGGGCTCTTATGTGCCTGGTGCACCGAGCAAGACATAAACCAAATGGATCGGTTCTCTGTCTCATGTTGCATTACGTTATAAATAAATAACTGTCATATATGGTTGTAAATTTCTTAAATTATTTCAAGATTGTAACACACTAAACCAGCTTTTGAGGATGACATTTCAGAGAGGGCAGTCTATACAGTGGAAAGCATTAGCGTTTTGAAGAGAAAGAAATATGGAATTCAAGACAGTCTTTAGACATTGGAAACTGCCCAGGGAAAGCTCTAGAGTAAAAAGGAAACAATAGGTTACTAAGAACTGAGAGCAGGGCATTCTCTAGCAAAGCTGGAATGGCAAAGGTTGAGGAGATTAATCTGCACTTGATTTTACCCAAAAGGCCGAGAAGCGATGAGGAGATTAATCTGAAGAGGCAGGCAGTATGATCAGATTATGGAGAATTGTAGGCCACATTACCAATTTTCCAAAGAGATTTCAAGTTTTTCTGACTGGAGGACGCACACTAGCTTTAGATTCTCTTGGCTAATAAAATATTAAAATATCCTAGCCTGGTGATGGGTATTAAAGAGGGCACGTTCTGCATGGAGCACTGGGTGTTATATGCAAACAATGAATCATGGAACACTACATCAAAAACTAATGATGTAATGTATGGTGATTGACATAACATAATAATAAAAAAAATTAAAATATCCTATCATGCTAACTCAGAAGCACAGGAACCTGAAAGAGTAGTGTCACAAATTAGGAAGAAACAAAGCATTTAAAGGGGCTAAAAGAGGGTGAAGTCAAGAAGATGCCCCATTTTGATGGAAGAAATAGTAAAAAAAATAAAAATGGTGATGGAGATACCTCATATAAGTCTCTAATTTTTCTGACACATCAAGAAAAGGCCATGCCTATTCTCCATAGCATCCTTATACTCTCTCTTTCTCATTCTCTCTCTTACACACAAAAAGACAAGCAGAAAAGCTTTGGTAAACTTATCCCCAGGAACTAAAGTCAAAGCCTGAAAGCATCAAAATCTTAAAATGATTTCTTGCACAATGACTTTGAAGAAAATTCTCACAGGATACAATGAAACAGATTTACAACAAATGCTGCACACAACTAAATCCCAAAACTGTGATGATGGAAGATGACATTTTCTTGTTAGAAATTAGTTGGAGATATGAGCTACATTTTAAAAGGTATCCTTTCCTTTTGTCTCTTTCTTTGAAGCTTGTTAGATTTGCACCCAGTTATATGCAAATGGAAAATGTGACCAAGCTTCCAAATATTGGTTTTCGGTCTCTACCTATCTATACCTATCTATCTACTGACTTTTGGTTACTGTGTCAACACTGCTCAATAAATTTGAAATAAAAATAATCATAATTTCACAAATTTTGCAGTAATAGTAACTTTTTAATCCAACCTTTCAAGGGACATTTAATACATTAATTAAGCTTCAAGTCACCCAGTTGTTGTACTCTACACATTTCAAAGATGGTTAAGTCCTATTACTGAGATGTTAAGTAATTTTCAAAAGTAGTCTGTAATTGAAAAAGTTGAATATAAAAGTCCTGATGTGTGCTTGTACTAACCCCCGGACATCTCATACTCTGAAAAATGGCTTATTAGTCAAAAAGAATTTGCTTTTCTTCCATTTCTTCATGGAATAACATAAGATCTTTACTGTTACGCCTCGTGGAGAAATTGGGGAATAAGTTCTGTATCACGTCTACTGACCATAAAGTACATTCAGTAAAACAAATACTTTACAAATATTAAAATAGTATCTGTTCAGTTGGTGAAATAGGTGATGGGGATTAAAGAGTACACTTATCATGATAAGCACTGAGTAATGTATAGAATTGTTGAATCACTACATTGTACACCTGAAACTAATATAACACTGTATGTTAACCATACTGGAATTAAAAATTAAAAAGAGGAAACATTTTTTTAAAATAGTGTCTACTCATTGACAACTAAAAATATTACAGAAAAATGGCAATAATTTATCTACTTTTTGGTTCTAGTAGAAAGAGAATTATGACATTGGGGAGGGTATGGGCTATGGTGAGCATTGTGCATTGTGTAAGAATGAATCAGAGACACGTACCTCTGAAACAAATAATACATTATATGTTAAAAAAAAAAAGATAGTAGGAAGGGAAAAAACGAAGGGGGGAGGGAATCAGAAGGAGACGAACCATGAGAGACTATGGACTCTGAGAAACAAACTGAAGATTCTAGAGGGTAAGGGGTGGGTGGATGGGTTAGCCTGGTGAAGGGTATTAAAGAAGGCACATACTGAATGGAGCACTGTGTGTTATATGCAAACAATGAATCATGAACCACTACATCAAAAACTAATAATGTAGGGGCGCCTGGGTGGCTCAGTCGGTTAAGCGACTGCCTTCGGCTCAGGTCATGATCCTGGAGTCCCGGGATCGAGTCCCGCATCGGGCTCCCTGCTCGGCAGGGAGTCTGCTTCTCCCTCTGACCCTCCCCCCTCTCATGTGCTCTCTCTCTCATTCTCTCTGTCAAATAAATAAAAAAAATTTTTAATTTTAAATAAATCTCTTTATAAAAAAAAAAAAACTAATAATGTAATGTATGGTGATTAACATAACACAATAAAATTTTTTTAAAAAGAGACTTAACCAAAAAGAAAAAAAGAAATTACAATCATCTAAATAAATTAAAAATAAGTATCTTATAGCTAAATGTAGCACATAGCTCTCACATAGGGTGTTGTTATTGCCTAGTTATTAACATAGTGCTTCTAGTTTTTATACATTACAATATGAATGAATATCAAACATGCTAGATGCAAAATACTACATAAATGATTCCAATTATATGAAGTGTCTAAAAAAGGCAGATACTTTATATTATTTATAAAGACTGGAAAGCAGTTCAGGGTTGTCTGGGGCTTGGGTAGGATTGAGAAATAATTATAAATATGTTCTAAAGAATTGTTTAGAGCAGGTAGAAATATTTTTAAAAACTGGATTGTGGTGATGAAAGCCCTACTTTACTAAAATTAGCAAACTGGACAGTTACATTGGCTGAATTTTATAGTATGAAAGTTATACCTCATTAAAAGTATCTTTTATTTAAAAATGTGTTATGTATTATGTCATACCAGGAACTATTATTGGGAGAAAATGAGCACCAAAGTGGTTGGATACAAGTTTGGAAAAGGAGGCAAGAGACAGATTTGTAATGTCAAGGTAATTTTCTTTCTAAAATACCGAAAGCTATAGGAGATAGGTAATAACTATAAGGCAGTGAATAACACAATCAGGTTTGTGTTGTAGAAAGCTCTCTCAGTGATATGGAGAACAGACAAGGCTTTGTCTATGAAACCCAAAGAGAAAATTATTGCAGAATCAAAGTTAAAAATGATGAGTCACAATTAAGGGGAAAACATAGATACTTTCACGAGAAAGCAGCAGCAACAGTCCTGGTTGAGAAATTCAATACTCAAGGATGGAGCGTATCATCTAGGAAAATTATCATTTGCTTAGGAAACTAAATGGATGGTCATAAAATTAAGTAGCATTGAGGATAGAGTTACTACTTGGACAGCGATATTTAAAGAAAATGGAACTAAATGCACCACTTCTAGACGGAAAAGTTCTCCATCAGGTTGTTGGATATATAAATGAGACTAGTGCTCCCCATATAGTTGGGGGCCAGAGATTAAGGTACAATCAGTTTTTATGTGGGAGCTAAATTACTCTAAGGTGACCCAGGAAAAAAGAAATGGAATGAGAACTGGAGGACAAGGGCAGAGTCCTCAGCCACAGAGCTGTTTGAAAAGAAATGGCTAGGGAGGAACAAAGTGATGTCTGGAAACCACCAGCCTTGAATGCCATAGAGATTTTGAGTAATAGATTAGAGAAGGATCTTCAGGATAGGGGAATATGTAAAGTAGTCATTTCTGAGGCAGTTTGCTTTGAAGTAATTTTTGAGACGTAGAAAAGTCTTTATTGTGTATCTAGCATTTTCTCTATATAATGAAATGAAATCTGAGGTCTGGAGATCTTACAGGGACCCAGAAGAATAGTTTTGAAGATACTTGGCTGAGATCTCTGTCTGCCTCAAATTTTTTTTTTTCTCACAAAATCAACTATGTTTCCTGTTTTAAATAAAACATAATTTATCTTTACTTAAGTAATATGTTTATACCCTATGGGAAAAAATTATAGATGAAACAAAAGATTTCTGGACACAGTCTTATTCCTCTCCCTTGGGATAAACACTATTGGAATGTTATTATGTAGTTTGTAGGCTTTTAAGCATCTATGATAGAAATATATAGTTTACGTGTGAGTGTTTTTTCTGTATAGATAATATAAATTACCTATCACTCCACAATAGGTTTTTTTTTTTTTTTTTTTGGCTGAAGAGTATGCACTAAAATTTTTCCATATTCATACATTTAGAACTTCCCTGTTTTTTTCACAGCTAAATACACAAATTCAGCTAACTTATTTTTTAATACTATGATTAACTTAAATATTGTGTGCATTGTTTAACTCTGTTAACCTCATATTTTTTAATACTTGTGCTTCATCTGTTTTGAGAAGGAAGACATATTTACCTCCTGAGACCATGTTTGTAGATCTTCTAGATCTCATTCTCTCCACATATTCCCACTCTCCAAATGTGTTAAATGGCAATGCATGCTTTTGTTCTACTATTATATAATTAAGTATCTATACATGTATATGCACAATTTATGTATTATTCTATATACATATAACTTTTTCCTATTTACATACTTGATATATGTGTTCTCATGCAATAGGTTCATTCAGAAACAGTTTTTTGTTATTATTTTGTCTTTGGAATTTATTCATGTTGAGGTCGAAGTTTTTGTTCCTGCATTTTAATGATAACATTTCAATGTACGGATATGGCACAGTTTGTTTTTCTACTGGTATGTATCTAGGTTGATTTCAATTTTCCAAGATAACAATGCTATTATGGATCTTCTTTATAACACTCTCCTTAAGCACATCTGATTTTTATATGAGTATAAAAGTGCAATTGCCAAATCAAAGAAGGCATCACTTGGCATTTGCTATGTAACAAACCATAATAATTGGGTTGCTTTCTTATTGTTGGGTTTTAAGAATTCATTGGTAGGGAAGGAGCAAGATGGCAGAGGAGTAGGAGACCTGGATTTTGTCTGGTCCCAGGAATTCAACTGGATAGGGATCAAACCATTCTAAACACATACAAACTCAACAGGAGATCAAAGAAAAGAATAGCAACAACTCTCTGAACAGAAAAGCGACCACTTTCTGGAAGGTAGGACGTGCAGAGAAGTGAAACCGAGGTGATATACGGGAGGATAGATGGCGGGGGAGGGGGCCTCCATCGGCTGCTTCTGGCAAGTGACAGAGCCATGGAGCACAAAATCGGAACTTTTAGAAGTCGGCTCCGCTGAGGGACATCACTCCAGTGGCTAAGCCGGGGGTGGAACCCTCTCTGGGACAGTGTGGTCTCAGGACCCTCAGGGTCACAGAAAGACCGGGGGTGCCTGAGTGTGGCAGAGCTCCCAGGTATCAGAGCAGGGAAGCCGGATGCAGAGATGGATCAGAGGAGGGGCTCTCAGCTCGGGGTTGCCATAAACCATGATACACAGCACACTTGGGCCACTGCTCCTCCAGCAGGGACCCAACAAGCGACAGATCCGGGGAGACTCCCCTTCCTCCCCCGGGAGGAGTGGTGTGGGAGCGCACCCCACAGGGATCTGCTGGGTTTGGAGACTCCACACCGAGTTTGGTGCCAGAGATAGACATGCTCAGTCACAGGCCAGGTGAGCACAGAGTGCTGCTGGAGACCAGAGAGATGGGAGTGACTGACTGCTTTTCTCTGGGAGTGCATTGAGGAGTGGGGCCCCGAGTTCTCGGCTTCTCTGGGGCAGAGATTGGGAGGACACCATTTTCAGTCTCAACCTCCAAAGCTGTACGGAAAGCTTGCAGGGAACAAAAGCTCCAGAGAGCAAACTCGAGCAGATGACTTATCCCAGACCGGGCAAGGACGGGGCAATTCCGCCTCTGGCAAAGACATTTGGGAACCACGGCAACAGGCCGTGGTTCAGATCAGCAAGAAGAGACAGCCAAGACCAAGCTTACTGATCAATGAGAACGGCAGAACTCCAGCACTAGGGGAATACTGCACATAGAATCCATGGCTTTTTTACCATGATTCTTTAGTCTTTCAAAGTTTATTTTTTTTAATGTTTTTTTTTAATTTTTATTTTTCCCTTTTTCAACCAACATCTTATCAATCCCTTTTTTAAAAATTTTTTATTTTTCATTTTTAGAGTCATATTCTATCCCTTCATAGTAGTTACCCGTATTTTTGGCATATATATATAAGATGTTCTCTCTTTAAAATTTTGAGATACAGTTTCTTCTAACAGATCAAAATATACTCTAAAACTCTAGTATATGGCTTTGTTCTAGTCTCCTGCCTGATCACATTCTCTCCCTTTTTTATCTTTTTCTTTTTTTTTTTAATACTCTTTTTTCAACCAACATCTTATCAACTCCTTTTATAATATCTTTTATAATTTTCATCTTTACAATCATATTCCATCTCTTCATCGTATTAACCCTTATTTTTGTACATATATAAGTTTTTCTTTCTTTAAATTTTGGGAGGCACTTTCTTCTAACAGACCAAAATACACCCAAAATCTAGTGTGTTGCACTAATCTATGCACCAGCTCAATCATATTTGATCATATTCTGTTTTGTTTTGTTTGTTTTTATCTTTTTCTTTCTTTCTTTCTTTCCCCCTGGTTTCAGGTCTTTTCTGATTTGTTTAGTGTATATTTTCTGGGGATGTTGTTACCCTGTTAGCATTTTGTTCTCTCATTCATCTATTCTCCTCTGGACAAAATGACAAGACAGAAAAAATCACCTCAACAAAAAAGAACAAGAGGCAGTATGGACTGCCAAGGACTTAATCAATACGGACATTAGTAAGATGTCGGAACTAGAGTTCAGAATGATGATTTTAAAGATACTACCTGGCTTGAAAAAAGCATGGAACTTATTAGAGAAACCCTTTCTGGAGAAATAAAAGAACTAAAATCTAACCAAGTCAAAATCAAAAAGGCTATATTATTGAGGTGCAATCAAAAATGGAGGCTCTAACTGCTAGGATAAATGAGGCAGAAGAGAGAATCAGTGATATAGAAGACCAAATGATGGAAAATAAAGAAGCTGAGAAAAAGACAGATAAACAACTACTGGATCATGAGGGCAGAATTCAAGAGATAAGTGATACCATAAGATGAACAAACAACATTAGAATAACTGGTATCCCAGAAGAAGAAAGAGAGGGGCAGAAGGTATATTGGAAGAAATTATAGGAGAGAATTTCCCTAATTTGGGGAAGGAAACAGGAATCAAAATCCAAGAGGCACACAGAACCCCTCTCAAAATCAATAAAAATAGGTCAACACCCCGACATCGGATAGTAAAACTTACAAGTCTCAGAGACAAAGAGAAAATCCTGAAAGCAGCTCAGGAGAAGAGATATGTAACCTACAATGGTAGAAACATTAGACTGGCAACAGACCTATCCACAGAGACCTGGCAGGCCACAAAGGACTGGCATGATATATTCAGAGCACTAAATGAGAAAAATATGCAGCCAAAAATACTATATCCAGCTAGGCTGTCATTGAAAATAGCAGGAGAGAGAAAAAGCTTCCAGGACAAACAAAAACTAAAGGAATTTGCAAACACGAAACCGGCCCTACAAGAAATCTTGAAAGGGGTCCTCTAAGCAAAGAGAGAGCCTAAAAGCAACATAGACCAGAAAGGAACACAGACAATATACAGTAACAGTCACCTTACAGGCAATACAATGGCACTAAATTCCTATCTTTCAATAGTTATCCTGAATGTAAATGGGCTAAATGTGCCAATCAAAAGACACAGGCTATCAGATTGGATTAAAAAACAAGACCCATCAATATGCTGTCTGCAAGAGACTCATTTTCGACCCAAAGACAGCCCCAGATTGAAAGTGAGGGGATGGAAAACCATTTACCATGCTAATGGACACCAAAAGAAAGCTGGGGTGGCAATCCTTCTATCAGACAAATTAGATTTTAAACCAAAGACTGTAATAAGAGATGAGGAAGGACACTATATCCTATTTAAAGGGTCTATCCAACAAGAAGATCTAACAATTGTAAATATCTATGCCCTTAACATGGGAGCAGCCAATTATATAAGGCAATTAATAACAAAAGCAAAGAAACACATCGACAACAATACAATAGTAGTAGGGGACTTTAACACCCCCCCTCACTGAAATGGACAGATCATCCAAGCAAAAGATCAATAAGGAAATAAAGACGTTAAATGACACACTGGAACAAATGGACTTCACAGATATATTCAGAACATTCCACCCCAAAGCAACAGAATAGACATTCTTCTCTAGTGCCCATGGAACATTCTCCAGAATAGATCACATCCTAAGTCACAATTCAGGTCTCAACTGGTACCAAAAGATTGGGATCATTCCCTGCCTATTTTCAGACCACAATGCTTTGAAACTAGAACTCAATCACAAGAGGAAAGTTGGAAAGAACTCAAATACATGGAGGTTAAAGAGCATCCTATTAAAGAATGAATGGGTCAACCAGGAAATTAAAGAAGAATTTAAAAAATTCATGGAAACAAATGAAAATGAAAACATAACTATTCAAAATGTTTGGGATACAGCAAAGGCAGTACAAGAGGAAAGTATATAGCAATACAAGCCTTTCTCAAGAAACAAGAAAGGTCTCAAGTACACAACCTAACCCTACACCTAAAGGAGCTGGAGAAAGAACAGCAAATAAAGCCTAAACCCAGCAGGAGAAATCATAAAGATCAGAGCAGAAATCAATGAAATAGAAACCAAAAGAACAGTAGAACATCAACAAAACTAGGAGCTGGTTCTTTGAAAGAATTAACAAGATGGATAAATCCCTGGCCAGACTTATCAAAAAGAAAAGAGAAATGACCCAAATCAACAAAATCATGAATGAAAGAGGAGAGATCACAACCAACACCAAAGAAATACAAACAATTATAAGAACATATTATGAGCAACTCTATGCCAGCAAATTAGATAATCTGGAAGAAATGGATGCATTCCTAGAGATGTATCAACTACCAAAACTGAACCAGGAAGAAACAGAAAACCTGAACAGACCTATAACCGGTAAGGAAATTGAAGCCGTAATCAAAAATCTCCCAACAAACAAGCGCCCAGGGCCAGATGGCTTCCCAGGGGAATTCTACCAAACATTTAAAGAGGAATGAATACATATTCTTCTGGGGTGCCTGGGTGGCTCAGTCATTAAGTGTCTGCCTTCAGCTCAGGTCGTGATCCCAGGATCCTGGGATCAAGCCCCACATCAGGCTCCCTGCTCCACAGGAAGCCTGCTTCTCCTTATCCCATTCCCCCTGCTTGTGTTCCCTCTCTCGCTGTGTCTCTCTCTGTCAAATAAGTAAAATCTTAAAAAAAAAATACCTATTCTTCTGAAACTGTCCAAAAAAATAGAAATGGAAGGAAAACTTCCAAACTCGTTTTATGAGGCCAGCATTACCTTGATCCCAAAACCAGACAAAGACCCTATCATAAAGAATTACAGACCAATATCCTTGATGAACATGGATGCAAAAATTCTCACCAAAATACTAGCCAATAGGATCCAACAGTACATTAAAAGGATTATTCACCACAACTAAGTGGGTTTATCCCTGGGCTGCAAGGTTGGTTCAACATCCGCAAATCAATCAACGTGATACAATACATTCACGAAAGAAAGAACAAGAATCATATGATCCTCTCAATAGATGCAGAAAAAGCATTTGACAAAGTACAGCATCCTTTCTTGATCAAAACTCTTCAGAGTATAGGCATAGAGGGTATATACCTCAATATCATAAAAGCCATCTATGAAAAACCTACAGCGAATATCATTCTCAATGGGGAAAAACTGAGAGCTTTCCCCCTAAGGTCAGGAACGCGGCAGGGATGTCCACTATCACCACTGCTATTCAACATAGTATTGGAAGTCCTAGCCACAGCAATCAGACAACAAAAAGAAATAAAAGGCATCAAATCGGCCAAGAAGTCAAACTGTCACTCCTTGCAGATGATATGATACTTTATGTAGAAGACCCAAAAGACTCCACCCCAAAACTGCTAGAACTCATACAGGAATTCAGTCAAGTGGCAGGATATAAAATCAATGCACAGAAGTCAGTGGCATTCCTATACACCAACAACAAGACAGAAGAAAGAGAAATTAAGGAGTCGATCCCATTTACAATTGCACCCAAAACCATAAGATACCTAGGAATAAATCTAACAAAGAGGCAAAGGATCTATACTCAGAAAACTATAAAATACTCATGAAAGAAATTGGATTGATCTGTGTATTCTTTTGCCAATACCACACTATCTTGATTAGTGTAATTTCATAGTAGGTCTTGAGGTCAGGTAGTATTCAGTACTCCAACTTTTTCTTCATTACTATGTTAGCAATTGTAGCTCTTTTGCCTATCTACATTAATTTTAGAATTAGTTTTTTGAGATCCACAAACATTTTGCATCAGACTGCACTGAATCTACAGATCAAGTTGAAAAGAACTGGCATCTTAACAATATTGAATCTTCCTATCCATGAACATGGACTATTTCCCCAATTTATCTAGATCACCCCACCCCAGTTTTATAGTATTCCTCATAAAGGATGTTATGCAATTTTGTTAGATTTATACTTATTTCTTTTTTTTCCCTTGGGTGATAATGTAAATGGTGTTATGTTTTTAATTTAAAATTTCAATCATTCTTTTCTGTTAGAGAAGAAAGCATTGACTTTTTATAATAATCTTCTATCCTGCAACCTTACTATAATCACTGATTAGTTCTAGAAATGTTTCTGTTGTTGATTCTTTGGGACTTTCTACATGGAAAATCATGTCGCCTGTTAACAAACATCATATATATCTCTACTTAGTATTCTTGTGTTATTATATTAACCAGGACTTCTAGTATGTTGTTGAAAAGAAGTGATGAGAAGCGACATCTTTGCCTTGTTTCTAATCTTAGGAGGAAAGCATTTAGTTTCTTACTATTAAGTGTGATTTATGCAGGTGTTTCACAAATATGCTGTATCAAGTTGAGAAAGTTTTCCTCTATTCTTAGTTTGATAGGACTTTTTAATATGAATCAGTGTTGAATTCTGTCAAATGCTCTTTATGCATCTATTGGTATCACTTGTCTTTTCCAGCCTATTGATGTCATGAATTACATCAATTGAT
The DNA here is from genome assembly GCF_002201575.2 of Neomonachus schauinslandi. Taxonomy (NCBI): domain Eukaryota; kingdom Metazoa; phylum Chordata; class Mammalia; order Carnivora; family Phocidae; genus Neomonachus; species Neomonachus schauinslandi. The sequence goes on along the minus strand of NC_058415.1, from coordinate 53,090,014 downwards.
TTTTTAACACTGAACCAGCCTTGGTGGTGGTGTATAAATGCTTTTAAACATTGTTAGATGTAATATTTTGTTGAGGATTTTTGTGTCTATTAGGATCAATATTGTCCCGTAGTTTCCTTTCTTGTAATGTCTTTTTTTTTTTTTAAGATTTTATTTATTTATTTGACAGAGAGAGACAGCGACAGCAGGAACACAAGCAGGGGGAGTGGGAGAGGGAGAAGGAGGCTTCCCACTGAGGAGGGAGCCCGATGTGGGGCTCGATCCCAGGACCCTGGGATCATGACCTGAGCCGAAGGCAGACGCTTAATGACTGAGCCACCCAGGCACCCCTCCTTTCTTGTAATGTCTTTGGTTGTAATTCTGGGTTAGCAGAATGCTGGCCTCACAGAATGAATTAGAAAGTATTCCCTCTGCTTCTATTTTCTGGAAAAGATAATAGAGAATTGGTATATCATCCTTAAATGATTGGTAGAATTCATTAGTGAAACCGTCTTGGTTTGTTGCTTTCTGTTTTGGCAGGTTATTAATTATTGATTAAATTCATGTAAGAGATATAGGCCAATTTGTGTGAGATTAGGCAGATTGTGACTTTCAAGGAATTGGCCTGTTTTACATATGTTATCAATTTATGAGCACAGAATTTTAATAATATTCATTATTGTTTAATGTTCATAGAACCAGTAGTGATGGGCCCTCTCTCATTACTGAGTTTAGTAATTCTTCTCTTTTTCTTGATTTTTTAATGCAATCTATTTAACATTATGTATTTATTTCTAATTCCTATTTGTTTCTATCTGCAGATTTTCAATATAGAATATAAGTTCTAAATACCGGTATTTTACATGTAACATTAACTCTGAGTTTTGTTTTTTTTCACTTTTTAAGTTGTGAGGGGAAACATTACTGAAAAGTGTACAAAAAGTAAGTAGGGTACTAAAACAATTATCACAACATGGATAAGATTACACCACAAAATTTATATTTTATAAAAATTTATAATTTATCTTATCTGTAGTTGAAGGCCTTTGCTGTTGTTTCAAGTTTGGGCTATTAAAAATAAATACTGTTTTTGATCTCAGGGTTGTGAGATCAAGCCCCATATCAGGCTTGGCACTGGGCATGGAGCCTGATTAAGATTCTCTCTCTCCCTCTGCCTCTCTCTTAAGAGAAAGAGAAAGAGAAAGAGAAAAAAGAAAAAGAAAGAAAAAGAGAAAGAGAAAGAGAGAGAGAGAGAGAGAGAAAGAAGAAAGAAGAAAGAAGAAAGAAGAAAGAAGAAAGAAGAAAGAAGAAAGAAGAAAGAAGAA
>NC_058415.1:53009400-53088700 GCF_002201575.2 Neomonachus schauinslandi | reverse complement strand
AAGAAAGAAGAAAGAAGAAAGAAGAAAGAAGAAAGAAGAAAGAAGAAGAAAGAAGAAGAAAGAAGAAAGAAGAAAGAAGAAAGAAGAAAGAAGAAAGAAGAAGAAGAAAGAAGAAAGAAGAAAGAAGAAAGAAGAAGAAAGAAGAAAGAAGAGAGAAAGAAGAGAAAGAGAAAGAGAGAAAGAGAAAAAGAGGAAGAGAAAGAGAAAGAAAGAGAAAGAGAAAGAAAAAGAGAAAGAGAAAGAGAAAGAAAAAGAAAAAGAAACAAAGAAGCAAGAGAGAAAGAAGGAAAGAAGAGAGAGAGAGAAAGAAAGAAAGAGAAAGAAAGAAAGAAAAAGAAAGCAAGCTGTCCTAAGCATTCTCTTTCGTTTCTCTTGATGCACATGTAGACATTTCTGTTTTGTGTACAATAGGAGTCAGATTTTTATAGATTTGTGTGTAGTGTAATGTAGGAGTCAAATTTCTAATATTAATATATGGATAGCCAAAAGAGCTAGTATCCAATTGAAAATACTGTTCCATTTTTTTGAAGTATCACCTTAGTCATAAAATAAGTGGCTGTATATATGTGACACATTTTCTGGACAGTCTGCTTTTTCTTTGTTCTCTTTGTCTATCATTACACCATTACCATATTCTCTTACATCGTTGTGTACTTTCAGATATAATAATTTTGATATTGTAAATCTTTACATCTTGCTTTTTAATTCTGTCTTGGATACTCCTGTACCTCCAGATTTCCATGTAAACTGAAGGATTAGTTTTTCAAATTCCACCAAAAACAAAAGTGTGTTTCCATTTAAATTACTTCAAATCTCTCAATAAATCTGAGGCAAATTGACTTCATCACAATATTGCATTTTCTATTCCATGAACATGGTTTATCCTTTCATTTTATTTAAATCACCTTTAACTTACTACAATGGTGTTTATTTATATAGCATTTTTTTAGGTTTATTCCCGTGTTTTAAACATTTTTGAGGCTATTTTAAATTATATATATATATTTTTTTTTAAAGATTTTATTTATTTATTTGAGAGAGAGAATGAGATAGAGAGTATGAGAGGGGGGAGGGTCAGAGAGAGAGGCAGACTCCCTGCTGAGCAGGGAGCCCGACGTGGGACTCGATCCCGGGACTCCAGGATCATGACCTGAGCCGAAGGCAGTCGCTTAACCAACTGAGCCACCCAGGTGCCCTAAATTATATATTTTTAAAAGGGATTGTAACTATTTGTTGCTGGTCTATAAAAATGTAGCCAATTTCGTCTATTCCTTCCAAGTGCTTAATTTATTGGTACTTCTTATAATATCACTTATTATTTTTAGTGACTTCAGGTCGTGCAGTGATAGCATTTTTTCTTTTTAAAAATTTGCACAGAGATATCTTATTAGTCTTTTCAAAGCATCGATAATTTTCTATGTTGTATATTTTCTCTATTTTATGAATTTCTATATGTAGGTCTTTATAAGAGTACATTTCTTCTTTTTTTTTTTTTTGAGTCTTTTTAGTTGCCTTTTTAAAATAACTTTTTGGGCTAGATATATTAGTAATTTTCAGGTTACTTTTTACTCACATATATATGTATCTTTTCCTCCAAGCATAAATTTAGCTTTATTCCACAAGCTTTGATATGTGACATTTTAGTTATAAATTCAGTCCAAAATATTTTTAAATTTTACAGTGTGATCTCTTATTGACCTATTAGTTATTTAAAATTATGCTTTCTAACTTTTTAAACATATAGAGATTTTCGACTTACCTACTTAAAATTTCGTTTTCAACTTTATTGTACTGTGGACAGAGAACATGTTAATATCATTCTAGCCTCTGAAACTTCTTGAGACCTGCTTTATGTCCCAGGATATAGTTCACTTTTAGAAAAGTTCTAGGTACACTTGAAAGTGTGAAAATGCACCCACAGAATTAGGTGCAGTGTTCTCTGTCAAGAAGCTTAATTTAAGGAATCATAATGTTTGTTTTAAAAAATGTTTTATGGAAAAAATAAAGCCAAACAAAACTGTGACTCTCCAGTTATATTTAACCTCTAGCTATTCCCTCTGCCTAGAATGCCTTCTACTCATACTCACCTAAATTCTCCTAGTCTTTTAGACTTGCCTTATATGCCATCTTCTCTAGAAGGCTTTTATGTTTCCCTAGTTGGAAGGACTCTTTCATTTTCTGAAATCTATAGTGCTTAATTCCTCTCTCAATCTAATATTGAAGACATTTATGTGTACATTTTATTCACCTATTAGATTATAGCTTCCTGAAGGTCTGGAGTAGGAGGAATTCATGTTAATTCCCAGAAATCCTTAAGTTTGCCTCAAAAAGCTTTTTATGGTTGAGTGAATGAATAAAGTAACAAAGATTCAATGTCTAAAATGAAGATCAATAATTCTACTTACAAGTTTTAGCCCATTTTTATAGTCTAATCTTCCTCTGTCCTTCTTATCTTGAATAATTATCTTTCTCATTTAGCAACTGGACTTATTGAGTTTCTCTCTTGCCTTAATAAAATTGTAATTATATAGCTCAAACCCTGAAGCTACTGGATTCTTTCAAAACCACTGTATTTTAGTTGTATGACAAAGAATTGCCAGAAAAAAATGAACTGGAGAATACTGAAAAGGTCACACAGCTTTAGCACATAAACATGTGTATAAGCTCTCAATGCTCCAGTATTTTGTTAGTGAATTCAAAGACCTAATGAGAAAAGAAAATGAAAATAAATGAATGTATTACCATGATGAAGTTTATGAGTGCCATGGGGACCAATAGAGCAAAGGAATCAAACCTTAATACATAATTATAGGAGTTCTCACCTGAGTTTTTGATCTAGGAAATATTTTACATTGAAAAGTCTCACTATAATTAGATAAAGTCTATGCTTGAAAAATAGGATACATTAGTAAAAATGCTAACATTAAAATCTGCCCTTTTCAAACATTTTTGAATCATTGGGAAATACTAAATGAAAACTGTTCTGCATGCAAGTAGTGTGCACATCAACTCAATAATTCATTTCATAATTAACCTAATGAAGTCGTTAGGAATATTTAAGTCTTTATTTTATTCCATTATTCTTTTCCATCTCCTAAAATTTGAATAGGTATAGTGAAATTTTGAATTCCATCCAACTTTTTGGCTAGAGGTGGTGTTTAGGATCCCAATTAAGCCATGGAACTTTTATAGTACTGCACACTGCATATTCTGTCATTAATTCTGTGGTATAAAAGTACAACCTAATGTGCTTTTTATCTGTGAAAAGCGTACAAAGCAGACAAAGCTACAGCCAACCCATATCTAACCTCACCTCACCAAAGCTGTTCTACTGGCATTCAACAAAGGAAAACTTCACTCAATATTGAGATGTTAAAATTTCAGTGTCCCAAGGCTGATCATCCAAATGAGAAAATCTGCATAGTGAAGTTGATCGAACAAAAAATAACAAGAAATGAATAGCTTATGAAAGAACAGCAATTTATGTGGACAGACTGCAACTCTGAGAAACACTTAACTGAATGCATACAAATAGCAGTACTGTTCAAAAAGAACTGAATTCACAAGTGGAGAAAAGGAAAATATCATAAATTTAATCAACTGCACTAATTGTTGAAAAGAGTAAAAATAAAGCTCTGTGTGTGGGTGTGTATGTGTGTAACCATGTGTATAAAATCATATTCTAGTATGTGCAAATTAAAATTGACTTGTTTTCCTATCTAGCTTGTAATTTTTATTTCATGTTCACAAAGTATAAAATAAGAACATTATTATGTGTACTGAGCAATGGTGAATAAAATGTCTCATCCATTTATTCAACTAGAAAATGCTAAAATTTGTTTAGCACTTACTATGGATCTGATACTACCCTTGTTTCTGTAACTAGATACAAAGAAGTTTAAAACACAGTCTTTCAGTAACAAAGAAGACATTTTAATTGAAACCTCTAACAATCTGTGTGTACATTATATTCTTTATTTTTAAACAAACAAAAAAAGATCCTGAATCTACATGCTTATCGATGTGTAATTCTTTTGTTAAATTATACACTGAGGTTGTGTTTTGCATTTAGAATCTATGAGAAAAACATAGTAAAATAACCATTGTACTTTCTTTCAAAATATTTGCTTCCCGACTATTACTAAAATGCTCTTATCACTGTGTCTGTAAACAACACCACAGAAGTTTATTTTATAATCAAGTACTACAAAAAACATTTTCTTAATGATTGCATTCCCCTTTTTTTTTTTTCCTTTTCTTCTTTTTTTTTAATCTAAGAGAAGACTCTGAGCTCAGAGACTTAACCATCAAAATTACCATTATGCTGGACTTTTCTCCTTATCAGTGTTTTTTTTTTCCCCTCTATTTCAGTGATTTTCAATTTTTCTTCTCTTCTTTGAATCTGTTAAAATTCACCTCAATTATTTTGTGACACAAGATAGGCAATTATTTGGAAATAAGTAAATCACTGAAATACTATGTAAATGCTATAATGGAGATGTGAAGGGGGTGCTGTGAGAGCCTACGGGAAATAGTGATGCCCTTTTCCCTCCCAGATCAAACATATCTGGGAATGCCATAATGTATTTAGGTAAGTGGGTAATTGGAGACAAGTTTAGAGAAGGGTAGAAATAGGAAAGGTTCTCAGAATGAATGTTATGAATGCTAAGAAAATCATGTAAAAGCTATGGTCTGCCTTCTGATAATATGCCTAATTTCCTTGAATAAATTGAGATTATATTTAATTTATAAAAATATCTATGATATAATATTGTTAGTAATTATGAAGTTTTAACAATTTATTATTTCACCCCATACAAAATAAATTATCTATCTATATTTGTGCTTTGGATTATTCCATTATGGAAACCTTATTTATCTATGACAACCAAAGTTTGTGGAAGTTTTTAGCTAATTAAAATTTTGAATGACACGATGAAACAGTAGTTGACCTTACTAATCGACAAAGTAGCAACTGAACGTTTAAGTGATGGGTAAATGATTTCTGTCTTGTATCAAAAGCCAGCCAAATTCTATTTGCTACAAATTTGTATTGGATGTAGCATTTATTATCTTTCCTTCCATATGTGAATTTGTAATTCATAATAATGTGAGTGAAGGCCCTATTATTCAAAATCCATGCACTCAGAAAATTCAAACCATTTAAAATATTGGCATATACAGTGGATCTAACAGTAGATCCATAAGACATGTTAAGGCCATATTACTAAAGATAATTTCTTGGAAAATTTCCACCTTAATCTGAAGATAGACATACACTAACTGACATCCAAAGTTTGACCCATGTTCACATCAATAAACTTGATCTCAAAGATCCTTCTGAATCATTACAGCAACTTAAAATTATTTTAAGATGCTGTGGTGTAGAATGAATATGAACCTTTAATTCAGTGTTTGAGTTGAGGTTCCACAACTGTATATATATCCTGGAATAACTGTTTATACTCCTAAATCTCACTTTTCCACTTATGAAATCAGATTAACATATTAAAGACAATGTTAAATATTACAATGTTAAATATTACAACATTAAATAAAAGTAAAAATAAAGTATTTACAATACTTTGATGTTATATTGTATTTTATGCTAATTTTAATGGATAAACCAAATACAGTGAAAACCTATTCAAAAATAAGCTAAAATACATCCAGATATATTCAAAACATATTACCTAATATACAGTAGCTAATAGAACAAATAAATCCCCAAATCTCAAGGCTTAATGAAATAGTTTATTTCTTGTTCAGATAAATTCTATGTGTTCACAATCAGCAGGTAACTTTCTCCTAAGGAAATAGCCATGGATTCAGCATCCCTATATCTGAAGGCTTTGCTACCCACTAAGGTTGTTGGGATGAATAAAGAGCAAGGTGACCAAACACAGAATGCCTGGAATCAGAGCACTTCAGTTCAACTTCCTTTGAGTAGAATAAAGTTATGTGACCCTACCTAACTGCAAGGAAGTCTGAAAAACTGGGAAAATTAATTTAGCCCAGGAAAAAGTAGAAAATGATTTAAAGAAAATCTAGCAGATTCTGATAAATTATTAAATACCTAATAAATATGCTTTAGGCATTTGCTAACAAAGAAGATGTTAAGATAGATAAAATTGTTCTATGCTAAAGTTGGTTGGAAGAGAATGACATACAGACAATTCTCATGCAATGACAGTACTCATTGTTGTGTAAATTTTGTCACAAAACAGGAAATAAGCACTAAGTCCAAGTAGTCACTGTTTCACTTTGAATGAAGCAATCATTAAAACTGACTTTTAAAGTTAAAAAAGAGAGAGAGAGAGATTTACAAGCAGCCAAATATAAGGAAAAGTAGAGAATATTTCCAGAAAATATCAGGTTCAAAATCTTTAGGTTCTTTAGGGTACTGCTTTGGATATAAACTAACTTCCAAATTGGAAGGAGATCAAGGACAAAGGATAGATCAGCAGAGTCCATGCTTGCTATAATTCTGTGATTGTACTTTATATTGTGAATAATAGGTATCTATTAATGAATTTTAAAAAGAGACATGATCAAGAATCTTAAAAAACATTAAAAGTAGTCATCAGAGGAAATTGAAGGAAGGCAGACAAATTAAGAAGTCATCCTAATAGTTGACTTATCAGGTAGTAAGGGCCTAAATGAAGTGATCAGCAGAAGTGAAGTCAAAGGAGGATTCAAAATATAGTAAAGAGGTAAAATCAACAGATTCAACTGACTGGTTAGAGGAAGAGATATTGGAAAGTTTTTCAGCTATAACTTTCAGTTGACCAAGCTAATCAATTTATGAAAAAAACATCTTCCTTAACTAGTGTAGACAAATGAAAGGTTACTCTTTCTATTTAAATATTTCATATTTTATGTTACTAACTTATGCTTTTAATCATTATCAAATTTATATCACTTCTTACAAACTATGTATTAAATCGTCAATTTATAGTTAATGTATTATTTCCCTGAAAATACAAAGGCAATTTTTAGTAAATATTTTATTCCTTATTCTTCCTACAAAAGTTCATTTTTAAGATAAATCATATTTGACACTGAAGTAAATGTGCCTTTTGTAGTATCAAAACATAAATAGAGGAGGGAAAAGATGGCAGAGAAGTAGGGGACCCTATTCCAACCGGTCCCCAGAACTGAGCTGGATATCTACCAGACCACTCTGAACACCCACGAAATCAGCCTGATAAGTAAGAAGATAGATCTGGATCTCTACAAACAGAATATTGCAGGCAGTTGGTTTCAAGGTACAAAGTGGGGAGCCGTGATTCCGCAGGCAGGTATTGGAGGATAAATGGCAGAGGGAGGGAGCCCGGCTGTGGGGATCCTACACCGCCAGTGAGCGACAGCCTCCCATGCTGGGGACAGGGCATGGACTCGCAGACCGGTAGCTGCAGGGAAAGGACTTTAGGGCAGCCCACCAGATGGAAACCAGACTGGTGGGGCTGCACGCGTGTGAATAGGGGTAGCTGGTGGTTTTAGAAGCACAAAGGGCAGAGACGGGCCCCGACCTGGAGGCTAGGACTGCGAGGGCTGCTGAGGGGCGCACAACCCAGGACACTGCAGTTTACAGCAGCACAGACAGAAATGGAGACAGCGTGGCCTGGAGAGCTCACTGAAGAACAGATTGCGATCTCTTTGCTCTGAGGCAGAGGGTTGGAAACAATCTCTTCTGCTCTCTCAGAAGAGATGTGGAAAGCCACCAGGAAACAAAAGCCCCAAAAAACCGGTTTCCACTGAGCTCATTCCCCACCACAGGGGGCAGGGCAACTCTGCCCAAACGGGGTTGCCTGAGTAACACAGATGACAGCCCCTTCCCCGGAAGACAGGCTGGGAAAACAAGAGGCCAGCAACCCTAAGGTCCCTAGAAAACAGGTGCATCTTGCTTGGGTTATGGTCAATAATTTGGACTCTATACATTGCCTCAACCACCCCTCAACAAAATGACTAGGGGGAGGAACCCCCAAAATAGGAAAGACTCAGAGACTATGACTTATGCCACAGATTTACAAATGGATTCAGATATAACCAAGATGTTAGAGATGAAATTCAGGGTAGCAATTGTGAAGACAATAGCTAGAATGGATAAATTGATTAATGGCAACATAGAGTCTCTAAGGGCAGAAATGAAAGCTGAATTGGCAGAACTTAAAAATGATATCAATGAGAGCCAATCTAATCTAGATAATCTAACAGCTAGGGTAAGCAAGGCAGAAGAACAAATTAGCGATTTAGAAAACCAATAATAGACAAGAAAGGAAAAGAGGAGGCCAGGGATAAACAACTCAGAATCCATGAAAATAGAATCTGAGAAATAAGTGACACCATGAAACATTCCAATGTCAGAATTATTGGGATCCTGGAGGGGGTGGAGAGAGAGAGAGAGAGGACTAGAAGACATATTTGAGCAAATCATAGCTGAGAACACCCCTAATCTGGGGAATGAAACAAACATTCGTGTCCTAGAGGCAGAGAGGACCCCTCCCAAGATCAAGGAAAACAGGCCAACACCCCGGCATGTAATAGTAAAACTCACAAATCTTAGAACCAAGGAAACCATCTTAAGGGCATTAAGGGGAAGAGATTCCTTGCATACAGAGGGAGGAACATCAGAATAACATCAGACTTATCCACAGAGTCCTGGCAAGTCAGAAAGGGCTGGCCAGACATATTCAGGGTACTAAATGAGAAGAACATGCAGCCAAGAATACTTTATCTGGCAAGGCTGTCATTTAGAATGGATGGAGAGATGCAGAGCTTCCAAGACCAGCAGAAACTGAAAGAATATGTGACCACCAAGCCGGCCCTGCAAGAAATATTAAGGAGGGATCTATAAAAGGAGACAGACCCCAAGAGTGATATAGAACAGAAATTTACAGGGACAATCTATAAAAACAAGGTCTTTACAGGCAACATGATGACAATAAGTTCATATCTCTCAATAATCACTCTTACTGTGAACGGCCTAAATGATCCCATAAAATGGCACAGGGTTGCAGATTGGATAAAAAGACAGGACCCATCCATATGCTGTCTACAAGAGACTCATTTTGAACCTAAATATACATCCTGACTGAAAGTGAAGGACTGGATATCCATCTTCCATGCCAACAGACATCAAAAGAAAGCTGGGGTAGCAATTCTTATATCAGACAAATTAGATTTTAAACTAAAGACTGTAGTTAGAGACACAGAAGGACACTGTATCATTCTTAAAGTGTCTATCCAACGAGAAGATCTAACAATTGTAAATATCTATGCCCCCAACATGGGAGCAGCCATCTACATAAGCCAACTGTTAACCAAAATAAAGAGTCACATTGATAACAATATGTTAGTTGTAGGAGACCTCAATACTCCACTTTCAGCAATAGACAGATCATCTAAGCAGAAAATCAACAAAGAAACAAAAGCTTTGAATGACACACTGGACCAGATGGATCTCAGAGATATATACAGAACATTCCACCCTGAAACAACAGAATACTCATTCTTCTCAAGCGCACATGGAACTTTCTCCAGAATAGACCACATACTGGGTCACAAATCAGGTCTCAACCAATACCAAAAGACTGAGATTATTCCCTGCATATTCTCAGACCATAATGCTTTAAAACTGGAACTCAATCACAAGAAAAAATTTGGAAGAAATTCAAACACTTGGAAGCTAAAGACCACTCTCCTCAAGTATGTTTGGGTCAACCAGGAAATCAAAGAACTTAAACAATTCATGGAGCTCGATCCCAGGACCCCAGGTCACTCAAAAAAACAGAAAATCCCTAATTCAACAAGTAACTTTACAACTTAAAGAACTAGAGAAAAAGCAACATGATGCCTAAGCCACACATTAGAAGAGAAATAATTAAGATTAGAGCAGAGATCAGTGAATTAGAAACCAGAAACACAGTAGATCAGATCAACGAAACTAGAAGCTGGTTCTTTGAAAGAATTAATAAGATCAATAAACCACTGGCCATACTTACCCAAAAGAAAAGAGAAAGGACACAAATTAATGAAATTATGAATGAAAGGGGAGAGATCACGACTAACACCAAGGAAATAGAAACAATTATTAGAAATTATTATCAGGTGCCTGGGTGGCTCGGTTGTTAAGCATCTGCCTTCAGCTCAGGTCATGATCCTGGGGTCCTGGGATCAAGCCCCACATCAGGCTCCCTGCTCTGTGGGAGGCCTGCTTCTCCCTCTCCCACTTCCCCTACTTCTGTTCCTGCTCTCACTGCATCTCTCTCTGTCAAATAAATAAATAAAATCTTAAAAAAATAATAAATTATTATCAACAACTATATGCCAATAAATTGAGCAACCTGGATGAAATGGATCCCTTCCTAGAAACCTATAAACTGCCAAGACTGAAAGAGGAAGAAACTGACAGCCTGAATAGGCCAATAACCAGTAACGAAATTGAAGCAGTGATCAAAAACCTCCCAAAAAAAACAAGAGTCCAGGGCCTGATAGATTCCCTGGGGAATTCTACCAAACATGCAAAGAAGAAATAATACCTATTCTCCTGAAGTGGTTTCAAAAAATAGAAACAGAAGGAAATTACTCCAGACTCATTCTATGAGGCTAGCATTACCTTAATCCCCAAACCAGGCAAAGACCCCATCAAAAAGGAGAATTTCAGACCGATATCCCTGATGAATATGGATTCCAAAATCCTCAAAAAGATCCTAGCTAATAGGATCCAACAATACATTAAAAGGATCGTCCACCACGACCAAGTGGGATTTATCCCTGGGATGCAAGGGTGGTTCAACATTCGCAAATCAATCAATGTGATAGAACACATTAATAAGAGGAGAGAAAAGAACCATATGGCCCTCTCAATTGATGCAGAAAAGCATTTGACAAAATACAGCATCCTTTCCTGATTAAAACTCTTCAGAGTATAGGGATAGGGAACATTCCTCAAGTTCATAAAATCCATCTATGAAAAACCCACAGTGAATATCATCCTCAATGGGGAAAAGCTGAGAGCCTTTCCCTTAAGATCAGGAACACAACAATGATGCCCACTCTGGCCCCTATTGTTTAACATAGTACTAGAAGTCCTAGCAACAGCAATCAGACAACAAAAAGAAATAAAAGGTATTCAAATTGGCAAAGAAGAAGTCAAACTCTCTCTCTTTGCAGATGACATGATACTTTATGTGGAAAACCCAAAAGACTCCACCCCCAAATTACTAGAACTCATACAGCAACTCAGTACTGTGGCAGGATACAAAATCAATGCTCAGAAATCAGTTGCTTTCTTATACACTAACAACGCAACTGCAGAAAGAGAAATTAGAGAAACAATTCCATTTACAATAGCACTACAACCGTAAGATACCTCACAATAAACCTAACCAAAGAGGTAAAGGATCTATACTCTAGGAACTACAGAACACTCATGAAAGAAATTGAAGAAGACACATCCTTCCTTCACAGGAAGAAACTGACAACCTGAATTGACAAACTGACAACCTGAATCTTCAGCTCAGGTCATGAGGAAGGTGGAAAAAACATTCCATGCTCATGGATCAGAAGAATAAAAAAGATGGAAAAACATTCCATGCTCATGGATCGGAAGAATAAACATTGTTAAAATGTCTATGCTACCCAGAGCAATCTATATCTTCAACGCCATCCCGATCAAAATTCCAATGATGTTTTTCAAAGTGCTGGAACAAACAATCCTAAAATTTGTATGGAATCAGAAAAGACCCCGAATCACCAAGGAAATGTTGAAAACGAAAAACAAAGCTGGGGGCATCACGTTGCCTGATTTCAAGCTGTATTACAAATCAGTGATCACCAAGACAGCATGGTACTGGCACAAAAACAGACATATAGACCAATGGAACAGAATAGAGAACCCAGATATGGACCCTCAACTCTATGACTAAATAATCTTTGACAAAGCAGGAAGAAACATGCAATGGAAAAAAGACAGTCTCTTCAATAAATGGTGCTGGGAAAATTGGACAGCTATATACAGAAGAATGAAACTCGACCATTCTCTAACACCATTCACAAAGATAAACTCTAAATGGATGAAAGACCTCAATGTGAGACAGGAATCCATCAAAATCCTAGAGGAGAACATAGGCAATAACCTCTTTGACATCAGCCACAGCAACTTCTTTCAAGATTCATCTCCAAAGGCTAGTGAAACAAAAGCAAAAATGAACTTTTGGGACTTCATCAAGACAAAGAGCTTCTGCACAGCAAAGGAAACAGTCAACAAAACAAAGAGGCAACCCACAGAATGTGAGAAGATATTTGTAAATGACACTACAGATAAAGGGCTGGTATCCAAGATCTATAAAGAACTTCTCAAACTCAACACCCAAAAAACAAATAATCAAGTCAAAAAATGGGCAGAAGACATGAACAGACATTTTCCAAAGAAGACATACAAATGGCTAACAGACACATGAAAATATGTTCATCATCATTAGCCATCAGGGAAATTCAAATCAAAACTACATTGAGATACCACCCTACACCAGTTAGAATGGCAAAAATTGACAAGGCAAGAAACACCAAATGATGGAGAAGTTGTGGAGAAAGGAGAACCCTCTTACACTGTTGGTGGGAATGCAAGCTGGTACAGCCACTTTGGAAAACAGTGTGGAGGGGTCTCAAAAAAATTAAAAATAGAGCTACCCTATGACCCAGCAATTGCACTCCTGGGTATTTACCCCAAAGACACAGATGTAGTGAAAAGAAGGGCCATATGCACCCCAATGTTCATAGTAGCAATATCCGCAGTAGCCAAACTGTGGAAAGAGCCGAGATGCCCCTCAATGGACAAATGGGTAAAGAAGATGTGGTCCATATATACAATGGAATACTACTCAGCCATCAGAAAGGATGAATAGCCAACTTTTACATCAACATGGATGGGACTGGAGGAGATTATGCTAAGTGAAATAAGTCAAGCAGAGAAAGTCAATTATTATATGGTTTCACTTATTTGTGGAACATAAGGAATAGCATGGAGGACGTTAGGAGAAGGAAGGGAAAAATGAAGGGGGGGAAATCGGAGGGACAGCTGAACCATGAGAAACTATGGACTCTGAGAAACAAACTGAGGGTATTAGAGGTGAGGGGGGTGGGGGGCTGGGTTAGCCTGGTGATGGGTATTAAGGAGGGCACGTACTGCATGGAGCACTGGGTGTTATATGAAAACATGAAGCAAGGATCACTACATCAAAAACTAATGATGTATTGTATGGTGACATAACATAATAAAATAAAATTTAAAAAAAACACGAAAATTTTCTTAAGAAGTATTGATTTCATTGTAGGATTTTAAGTATCTACATGTTTTATATCACTAGCTATTTCCCTCCTAGCCAACTGAATTTGCTACCTCACCACAACATGGAAAAATATATAATTTCTTTGTAAGCTTTCAGTATAATATCACATTTTCTTTTTTTGTATTTATATTGTTATGCTGATGCTTTATAATATTTCATACTCTTCCTTTTTGCAATAACAAGTTACAGGTTAAGAAACAATTTTAAACGCTAAAGAACCAGTTTCAGATAAAAGATCACTGATAAACATTACATATTTTTTATGTATCAAAAATACTAATGGCCTAACTTTAAAACAGTTAAAAACTGAATAGATTGGCTTGAAAGATAAAGAACACTTAAAAGTCCAAAATACGGAGTTATACTCATCTAACACCATGTCATCTTTGAATGAAGAGGCAATACTATGTTTTCCACCATCAAAAGCATCTGCACCATTTTCCAAATGGCTCCTTTTTAAATATTATTGAGAAATGCTAGCTATTTAAGACTGTTTCATATTGACAATATAGCTCATCCTATCAGAACCTCTAAGGAATGGGTTGCCTGGGTGGCTCAGTCGTTAAGCATCTGCCTTCGGCTCAGGTCATGGATCCCAGGGTCCTGGGATTGAGCCCCACATTGGGCTCCCTGCTCCGTGGGAAGCCTGCTTCTCCCTCTTCCGCTCCCCCTGCTTGTGTTCCCTCTCTCGCTGTGTCTCTGTCAAATAAATAAAATCTAAAAAAAAAAAAAAAAAAGAACCTCTAAGGAATCATTTACCTTTGTTTTACCCATAAATTCATAAACATAAATGACCACACCACTTGATTAATCCAAGACACATAAATTTCACTCTGGGAAACTTTAACCTAATAAGCTACCAGGGCTTAATCTTTACAAGAAACTTGTTCTGATTTTTCTTGTGTCCTCTCTAATTCTACTGCCTGATATTATAATGGGTGAAAACTTCTCCAAAAATTCACTGCGACTCTTTCCTTTTCTCTCATCTTTTCTATTACTCCCCCAATACACACTGATTTAATAGTTTATAGTTAGGGTTTCTATAGACAATTGTCTTCTTCACTTCCATCTGCTCTAAGTTTTCTATATACATTCATCTAGTCAAAAAAAAAAAAAAAAGGAAAAGGAGGAGGAGGGGAAAAGAAAAAGAAGAAAGAAGAAGAGAGAGGAAAAGAAAGGGGAGGGGGTACGGAAAAGGAGGTGCAAGAAGAGCAGAAAGGATGTGAGAGTCCTCTAAATACCAGGGATTATCAGAAATAAAGAAAAATATATTTCTAACTTTAAGAAGAATGTAACCTAAGGGAAGAGACATAAAGAAAAGTGCTGTCTATACTAGATGCAGAAAGAGACACCAGGGTATGACAAAGCCAGATGAAGAACCTCACAGATTGATGGTTTTTTAGGTGATAAAGGCAAAAAGGGAAAAAAATATTAGAAAAGTGTATAAAATGATCACAAACGCTATGTCAAAATGGGGCACCTGGGTGGTTCAGTTGAGTGTCTGACTCTTGAATTTGGCTGGGGTCAGGATCTTGGGGTCATAGGACATCCCTGTGTTGGGCTCCATGCTCAGCAGGAAGTCTGCTTGAGGATTCTCTCTTTCCCTCCCTCTGCCCCTCCGTCTACTTACACACATTCTCTCTCCCTAAAAAAAAATAAATAAATCTAAAAAAACAAATGAACAAATGCTATATCATTAAACAGATGCTATTGGATTTGACAACTGGACCCTTAGAATGTCACTAAATACTTTGGTGAGAACAGTTCCCAGTAACAAATAGCAGCTCAAACACAGAAAAATACAAAAAGAATTAAATAAATCCTGATAAAGCAGGATTTATTTCAAGAATACAAAGTTAGTTTAACAGCCAAATTTCAATAAATGTAATACACTATAGCAATGGAATAAAAAAGAAAAAATACATAATTATTTTAATAGATGAAAATAAGGCATTTGGGATACTTCAACACCTCTTTATGACTCAAAAAAGCAAAACAAAGTGCCAACAAAGTAGCAATAGAAGAGAACTTCCTCAGCCTTATAAAGGGCATGTATGAAAACCCACATCTAACATAATACTTAATGGTAAAAGACTGAACACTTGTCCCTTAAAATTAAGAGCAAAACAGAGATGTCTGCTACTGCTTCCTCTATACAACATTTTCTGGAGGTTCCATTCAAAGCAGTTGGCAAGAAAATTAAAAGCATCTAGATTAGGGGAAAAAAGAAGTAAAACTATCTCTATTGGTAAACTACATGATCTTGCACATAGAAAATCCTGAGGAATACACATACAAAAATTAGAATACACCACTTCAGCAAGGTTGAAGAACAAAGAATAAATATAGTAGACATCTTTGTATCTAGATATAAAAAAGGCTCTCAAAATTCCACTGCAGAAAAACAAAAACAACTCAATTAGAAAATGGGCAGAGAGGAGAGGCTGGGAAGACAGCAGAGTAGGAGGACTCTAAGCCTGCCTAGTCCCACAGACACAACTAAATAACACACCAGCATAAGTAACCCAGAAAATGACCTGAAGACTGGCAGAACAAACTCCACAACTCAAGGTAGAGAAGAGGTCACATAGAATAAGGTAGGAAGGCAGAGATATGGTTTGGGAGTGAAGGGGACCATGGTAACCAAGGGGGAGAGTAGAGTTGAGAATGCAGATTTAAAGCCTAGAATTTTAAAATCAGTGGGCTGGGCTCTGGGAGAGCCCAGAGGGTATTAGGAAGCTGAGTCCCCACTCAGAAACAGCACAAAAAATAGCCAGTAGAGATACAGCATAGAAGCAGTAGTTTAAAAAATGCCTAGGGCACACAGGAGGGAGAGTTATTTACTCATCCCAGAGGTGGCCCAGAGAGGCAGGGATCACAGAGAGACTCCAGGAACAAAAGAGCTATAGGTGCCCTCTTCCTCCCTGCCCCCCCCAGCATAAACACAAAGCCACCTGTGAGAACACTCACTACCTAACTTGCTTACACCAAGCCCCACAACCTCTGCCCTTCAGTGGATCCTCCCTTTCTCATCAGGTTTGCTTCAGTCCTGGGGCTACGATTTCCCTCACCCAGAAGACCAGCCCAAACCCTGCCACACCTCATCTCCCAACCATGGGCCTCTGTTCTAGTGGTGGTGCCAACAGGTTTCATTTTACATGCAGACCAGTGCATACCTTGTTAAAATACACCCGACCTGGCCGAGGATGGAACACTGCCCCCAAAAGGTAAAATGAGTCTATGCAGATGACTGTACTGAAGGAAGAAGTGGCCAGGACACAACAGGAAGGCACACACAACACACACAGGAGACATGCCCTGAGGTGCCAGGTCCTGGAGAAGAGGAGATGCTGCACTGCAGGGCACTCCAGGACCTCTTCTTCATAAGGCCATTACCTTCAAGAGCAGGAGATATAGCTAACTCTCCTAACACAGAGAAACAGATACAGAGAGGTAGACAAAAGGAGGAGACAGAGGAATATGTCCCAAGTGAAAGAATAGGATAAAATCACAGCAAGAGACCTAAGCTAAATGGTTAATGATTATAAAGATATTCACTGAACCTAAGAGTGGAAGGCATCAGTGAGAACCTTAAGAGAGAGAGAAGAAAAGAACCAAAGAGATGAAGAACACAATAAATGAAATTTAAAATAGACTTGATGGAATAGATAGGTTAGAGGAAGCAATGGAATGAATTAATGACCTGGAAGATAGAGTAATAGAAAGTAATCAAGCTGAACAAATGATAAAAGAAATATGCAAAATGAGAATAGACTTAGGTAACTCAATGACTCCATCAAGAGAAATAACATTCACATTATAGGGATCTCAAAAGATGACAGTTAAAAGGGGCAGAAAATTTATTTGAAGAAATAATAGCTGAAAACTTCCCTAATTTGGGGAAGGAAACATTTATCCAGATCTAGGAGGTACAGAAATCCCGCAACAAAACCAACCCAAGGAGGTCCATACCCAGATATGTAATACTTAAAATGGCAACAAGTAGTGATTAAAAAAAAAATTTAAAGCAGAAACAGTATAGAAGGCATTATATACAAGGGAAACCATGAGGCTATCAGCTGATTTTTCAGCACAAGCTTTGTAGGCCAGAAGGGAGGGGTATAATATATGCAAAGTGCTGAAGGGGGAAAATCTACAGCCAGAATACTCTATCCAGCAAGGCTATTATTCAGAAGAAAAAAAAAAAAAAAGAGTTTCTCAGGCAAACAAAAACTAAAGGATTCATGACCACTAAACCAGCCCTCCAAGAAATTTTAAAGAAAACTCTTTGAGTGGAAAGGAAAGACCATAAGTGAGAATATGAAAAGTAGGAAACACAGAAGCAGTAAAAATCAGTATATCTATAAAAATCAGTCAAGGGATTCACAAAATAAAAGGATGTAAATATGACATCATGTAATTAAAATGTGTGGGGCATGGGGAGGAATGAAGAATAGATTTAAACTTAAGTAACCATCAACTTCTCATAGACTGTTATATGCACAAGATGTTATATACAACCCTAATGGTAATCAAAAATCAAACCAGTAACAGATACACAAAGAATAGAAAAAAGGAATTCAAGTACAATACTAAAAAAATGCAACAAACCAAGAAAGAGAGCAAAAGAAACGATCAGAGGAGAACTATCAACAACCACAAAACAAGTAACAAATGGCAGTAAGTACATATCTATCAATAACTACTCTGACAGTGCACCTGGGTGGCTCAGCTGTTAAGCGTCTGCCTTCGGCTCAGGTCATGGTCCCAGGGTCCTGGGATCGAGCCCCGCATTGGGCTCCCTGCTCTGCAGGAAGCCTGCTTCTCCCTCTCCAAATCTCCCTGTTTGTGTTCCCTCTCTCTCTCTCTCTCAAATAAATAAAATCTTAAAAAAAAATAATAACTACTCTGACAGTAAATGGACTAAATGCTCCAATCAAAAGACAAAGTGTGACAAAGTACATTTAAAAAGACCCTCTGATATGGCTCCCTACAAGAGACTCATTTCACACCTAAAGACACCTGCAGTTGAAAGTGAAGGGTTGGAGAAATATTTATCATGCAAATGGTAGTCAAAAGAAAGCTGGGGTAGCAAAACTTATATTGGACGAAATCAAACAGTCTTAAAAACTATAAAAAGAGACAAAGAAGGGCACTATATAATAATAATGGGACACTCCAACAAGATCTAACAATTGTAAAAATGTATGTACCCAATATGAGAGAACCCAAATACATGAAACAGTTAATAACAAACATAAAGGAACTAATCGATGGTAATACAATAATAGTAGGGGACTTTAACACCCCACTTACATCAATGGACAGATTGTACAAACAGAAAATCAACAAGGAAATAGTGATTTTGAATGACACACTGGGCATGATAGATTTAACAGATGTATTCAGAATATTCCACGCTAAAAGAGCAGAATACACATTTTTTTTCTAAGTGCACATAGACATTCTCCAGAATAGATCATACATCGGGCCATGAAACAAATCCCAACAAATTCAAAAATACTGAAGTCCTACCATGTATTTTTTTCTAATCACAATGCTATGAAACTAGAAATTAACCACAAGAAAAAATCTAGAAAGAGAACAAATTCATGAAGGTTAAATATCATGCTACTCAACGAGTGGGTCAACCAAGAAATCAATAAGAAAATTTTAAAAATTACATGGAAACAATTGAAAATGAAAACACAATGGTCCAAAATCTGTGGGATGCACCAAAAGCAGTTCTGACAGGGAAGTTTATAGCAATACAGGCCTACCTCAAGAAATGAGAAAAAGCTCAAATAATGTAACCCTATGCCTTAAAAGAGCTAGAAAAAGAATAAACAGAACCCCAAACTGGAAGAAAGAAGGAAATAATAAAGATGGGAGCAGAAATAAATGCTATAGAAACTAAAAAAAACAGATCAATGAAACCAAGAGCTAGTACTTTGAAAAGATCAACAAAATTGATAAATCTCTAGCCAGACACATTAAAGAGGGGAGGTGGGGGACTCAAACAGAATCACAAATGAAAGAGGAGAAATAACACCACAGAAATATAAACAATTGTTAAACAACTGTAAGAGAATACTATGAAAAATTATATGTCAACAAATTGGACAAACTATTATGAAAGGAGCCCAAGTGTTTATCAATAGATGAATGGGTTAAGAAGAGGTGTGTACACACACACACACACACACACACACACACACTGGATATTATTCATCTATAAAAAAGGATGAAATCTTGCCATTTGCCATGACATGGATGGAGCTAGAGAGTATCATGCTAAATGAAATAAGTCAGTCAGAGAAAGACAAATACCATGCAATATCATTCATGTGGAATTTAAGAAACAAAACAAAATAAGGGGGATAAAAAAGAGAGAGATACATAGCAAGAAACAGACTCTTAACTATAGAGAACAAACTGATCGTTACTAGAGGGGAGGTGGGTGGGGGGGATGGGGAAATAGGAGATGGGGATTAAAGAGGACATTTATCATGATGAGCACTGAGTAATGTGTAGCATTGTTGAATCGCTATATTATACACCTGAAACTATTATGACACTGTATGTTAATTATACTGGAATTAAAACTAAAAAGTTACAGATTTTTTTTAAATAAAAAGTATTTCAGAACCAAGAAAAAAAAAGAAATTGGGCAAAGATAAGATAGTGCACTGCAGAGCATATATAGATTTGTGTGCCAGAGAAGGCACATGGAAAAATATCTTTATCATTATCCATCAGGGAAATGCAAATCAAAACCAACTGAGAGGGACGCCTGGGTGGCTCAGTTGTTAAGTGTCTGCCTTCGGCTCAGGTCATGATCCCAGGGTCCTGGGATCGAGCCCCGCATCGGGGTCCCTGCTCAGCGGGAAGCCTGCTTCTCCCTCTCCCACTCCCCCTGCTTGTGTTCCCTCTCTCGCTGTGTCTCTCTCTGTCAAATAAATAAATAAAATCTTAAAAAAAAAAAAAAACTGAGAAAGCACTTCAAGCCTACTTGGATGGTTAGAGTCAAAAAAGATGGGATAGTTATACATAACTAATGAATCATTGAACACTACATCAAAAACTAATGATGTACTATGCAGTGGTTAATTGAACATAATTAAAAAAATGGGAAAGTAGCAAGTTTTGGAGAATATGTGGAGAAATTAGAACCCTTAGTCACTGCTGGTGGGAGCATAAAATGATGCAACTGTTTTGGAAAATAATCTGGCAGTTCCTTAAAATGTTAAATATAAATTACCATACCACCAAACATTTCCAATTCTACATATATACCCAATATAAATGAAAACATACATCTGTATAGAAACATGAACACACATTTTCATAGCAGCATTATTCATAATAGCCCAAAGTGGAAACAACTCAATTATTTATTAAATGAACAGATGAACAAAATGTAGTATGTCCATACAATGGAATGTTATTTGGCTAGCCATACATAAAAATGTTAAGAAGTACTGATACATGCAACAACACGGAAGAGCGTTGAAAGTATTATGCTGAATGGAAGAAGCCAGGCAGAAAAAACTGGATATCATGCGATTCCTTTTATATGAAATATTCAGAAGAGGAGAAAGTAGATTTGTGTTGCTTAAGCCTGGGACACTTTGAGTTGGTTGTGTGGAAATGGCAAATGCTGCCCACTATTAAGTATGGGGTTACTTTTAGGGGTGATGAAAAGGTTTTGAAACTAGAGTAGTGATAGTTGAATAACTGTGAATATATTGTAAACTACTGAATTGTCCACTAGAAATGGGTGGATTGCATGGTATGTGCATTATATTGCAGTATAAAGTTGTTAAATAATATTCCAGTAGATTGAAACAGGCTGTGAGATGTACAATAAGAGAAGATGTGGAGAAAGAATTGACTGAAGGCATCAAGCTCTGTCATATTTCACTGCAAATTACCTGCCCATTTTTCTGTTCTCCAAATTCCACACATCCACACCAAGTGATAATGGCAGTGGTTATGAGTAATTTGCTAGGGCAAACAGTCCACACCATGTTTCCATGGATTTGTTATGCTGGCTACTCTGAAATTCTGCCAATTTCTAGCATAAAAGTACTTGCAAACTTTAATTTTAAAATGTCTTTAGAAATGACTCACCTTTTCCCAAGTTTAATGTATTTGGGCCTTGATAAAATTACATACCCACAGCGCAGCTATTTTACATTTGAAAAACTTTCTAGCAGGGGTGTCTTTCTGATTTTCAATTGTCTACTTAACTGTCTGCTCAGAATGCAGTAAGCAGCACATTCAGTATACTTCGGTTTTATTTTGCTGAGTAATTCACTTGTTTTATCCCCACTTGAGATACTCCTGGTTAGTTATGTCTTGAACAAATGTCTGTGAGCCAAATTGTCTTTTTCAACTTATTTCCATGATAGCTTTGGGATTGTGGTCCCACAGGAGATCTTTTGTAGCTGGTATCTATCAACTTCTAGCTCACACTAAAACCAGTACTGTCTAGAATGATAGCATGCCTGTTCTCCATGGTCAAGACATTCTACTTGAGGGGGCCAGACTGCTGAACTTCTCAGTATGCCAAATACACTAAGAATCTTCAGAAGGAGAAAGTATGTTTCACAATCTTAAAGCACATAGGATTTATACTCAGGAAGATCTGTGTTCAAATTTTAGTTCCAGTGAAAAATATAACTACCATATAACCAGCAATTCCACTTCTAGGTATATATCTGAAGGAAATCAAAGTACTATATCAAAGAGATATCTGCATCCCCATGCTCAGTGCAGCATTATTTATAATAGCCAAGACAAAGAAACAACCTATGTGGCCACTGACGGATCAATAGTGTGGTGTACACACACACACACACACACAAAATGCAATACTATTCAGCCATAAAAAATAAGGAAATCTTGCCATTTACAATAACATGGATGGACATTAAGGGCATTATGCTAAGTGAAACAAATCAGACAGTGAAAGACAAATACTGTATAATCTCACTTATATGTAGAATCTAAAAACAACCAAAATCATTAAAAAGAATTAAAAGATTTGTGGTTACCAGAGATAGGGATGGGATGGGATGTAAGGGAACTAAATAAAGGTGATCAAAAGTTACAAACTTCCAGTGATAAGATGAATAAGTACTCAGGTATAAGTACTCAGCATGATAGCCACAGTTAACACTAACGTATGTTATATTTGAAATGTGCCAATCCTAAAAGTTTAGTATTTTACTAATCCTAAAAGTTCTCATCACAAGGAAAAAATAATGTTTACCAACATATAAATAAGTGAATTAATAACTGTACTTTCCTTTACAAGAGCCTATCCCTCTTTCCTCGTCAAGAGAGTCCAGCACAATTGCCCTGGTAGCAGTACACACTAAGTAAGAGCAAGGAGTCAGCGGACCTGGGTTCCAGTCCTAGCTTTTCCACTGATTATTTAGGTAAGGTAATCATCCCCAACTTCAAATTCTTCATTTGCAAGAACAGAAATAATGACTATCCCTCATTCGTAAGGTTACTGAAAAGACTAAATGAGGTAAATTATGTAAAGTTCTGAGAAAAATGGCTGACAAACTGCATTCAATGATCATAGCTATTTTTTATTATAGATACAGCTATGACAAATTCATACATTGAGTCTTTTGTAGACCTAGGTCTAGGCTTATGACGATGGAACTACATGTGCTCCATATATTGGAGAATACTGGGAATTTGATTCAGGTAGAAGGTCATTTATCTAACTCACTTAGGATCATCATTTTGTTTCTAAAAAATGAAAGGCACAAAACACATCCTTGCTTTTTTGTTAGCTGATGTCTACTCTTTCTGGACCTGTCTCAAATCGTTCCTAGCATGCAGATTAAGTGATGCACTCTTTGCTCAGTATTTGAAAGTACTATAAACTCTTCACAACCTGTATCTGATACAAAAGTTTCCATTCTCCTGGAGGCCAGGGTTACCATTCCACTCATATTAAAGAGGTACTTTCCACTCTTTCTCAGTGGGAAGCAGATGCCAAGTAATGATAGTTTTCATGATGGCCATTTTTTGTCTCAGCAGATTTCTCTTCTTGCCCTCCAGATAGCATAATATCTGTTGGAATACATGTGGTTTTCGTATTTTTTTTCTACCCAACTCTAAAAGTTTTTTATATCTTTTCTACCAAAAATAAGCCAGTCAGGATGCCTGACAAATGAATCCACTTCATATATATCTGTCCACTAGCTAAATATCTCAACAGAATGTATCGGATCTAGCACACCATCAAAAATTTTTAAATTCTTTGCCTGATCCAGCTATACTCCAGATGTTCCCAATGATCACCCCTAGGCTCAGTCCTGCCCACTGTGAAGTGGATGATATTCTGCATCTCTCCCTGCTAACAGGGAGATCATGGTAATACTCCTATTTATAACAGCACATCATAAGTTTTCAAAACATAATTTTAAGTAAACAAAGCCTGGGCATTATACACTCTTAACCAACTCCTATATCGATCTTTCAGATGAGGCTATAGCCAGCCCTTCAGTCTGTATCAAGAGCTCTTAGATCTGCTGATAGGCCCTGGTCTCAACACCCACCTGCTCCATCCGTCTACCAATAAGGAATGAACTTTAGCCCTTACTGTAAACCGTTTGTCTGCCCTTTATCATTAGAAACATTTGCAGATTTAAGATGCGTATTTTAGGGTAACACTCCAACTTCTACTTGGTTGTCCTTATTGGACTTATTTATAGAATTGTGACCAACTCTTTCCCTCCCCCCAGAAAACATCACTATTAGTTTAATAGTGTAATCCAACTCCTTTAAGTACTTAACAAATTTTGTCAATATTAGGTGCAGTTATTACTTTTCTTCTTGATATGCCAGAATTATTCTGAATTTAAACATCTGAAAAAATAGTTCTGTAAAATCTTACAACTATGGGAATTATTAATATTCAGAGATGATGTTTCTTTTTCTTTGGTTTCTGGGATATTTTAAAGAGTGTTAATTCTTCATAATGGGACTATTATTTTTTTTTTCATATTGTCAAATTGCTAAGATTCTCAGCATCTTAAAAAAGACACTGCAATCTGGGAACAAATAGGCATTTAAAAAGAAGAATGCTTATTACACTGCCATGTGGCCACTGGGTGCTCATTAAATATTAGCTGATGTTCAAAAAGTTAAGTGGGATGTAATTACTTTCTGCATAAGGAGACTGCAAAGTAGAACTTTGGCCATGCTTGAAACTAAAGGAGGTGATTTTAAAAATAAAGAATAAGGGTGTTCCTCCTTATATTTAAATGTCATAAAATGTCATAGAGAATAATTATGATTGTGACCTAAAAACAATCAAAATATTTTATATGGAAACTGGGTGAAAAACAGAGAACTTATTCAAAACTGGAAAATTTTTTAAATACTCTGATCACTTTAATTTTGTATTAGTTATTTGGGGAAAGAGTAAAATTACCAGTCATTATTGATCTATAAAGATTCTATAAAACTCTATGTTAGCAAATTTGTATTTCAACTGAACCTTAGCTCCAGACAAAGTGACTTGCTTCTATATAGTAATTTATTTATCACAGAGATTGGTCATTGAAATTCACTTACCATTGAGCCAGTGTTCATGCCCTCATTTTTCCTCAGAAACATGGTAAATATACACTGATTGTATATAAAGCACAACTGTATCTACTTATATACTACTGATACTTAGGTAACTATCAGCCTAATATAATGTATCCACATGGCCTACAAGGAACTTTTTGACATCCTTCCATTCTCAGTTTGGTACTCAGTATGAAAGGAAGGCCTGGAATTGACTTTAAGTATTATCCCTAATCTGTCTCCTCAGGAGAGTCAGGTTGCAGCTCTGAAAATGTCCTTCTTTGTGATGAGCAGTAATTTTCTCTTAGGTTCCATGTTCTCGATGTGCTAGTCACATCATACCTGTTAGATGTGTTGTTCAAATCTCTTTTCTTTCCTAATTTTAGTGTGTGTTCAGACAAAACAGTGCTGTTGGTGGTATTCTGGGCATTTATTTTCCACCTTTGATCTATACTGGTTTCTGTCCATTTTCCAAGCTTTATTGTCCAAATATCCCCCAAATTTTCTCTTTTGTTTGCAATTCTGATGATTTCTATTGATTTCAAATGAGAACCTGTCTGATTCAGACCTTGGAACCAAGACTACACTGTAGATGAGAGACTTGGAGTAAAAAGGAAGAAATGTGAGCTTTCTTATCTGCTTTTACTGCTAAATGCAATGAAAATCCCATTATCATTTATGGATAGACAGCTGGTTGCCCATGACTTTCTGTTAATAAGAGCAGACTAAATTACTCTCTATGATAATCATGATTAAAAAGCTGACTGAAAGCAAGTTTGGGGGTGTCCCTGCTGTTCTCATGATAGAATTGCATGATGGGCAAAAATAACTCAAGAAACGCTGCATAGGGTGGCTGTTTCTAAGGGAATTAACTAATTTAAAGGAAAAGAATGACAAGTTCAAATCCCTAAAATGTGTTTTTACATAGGCTGAAACAAGGGATGCTGCCTAACTTTAAAAATCTGTTATCTCTACCAGCACCAGCAATACAGTGGCTAATCATTAACTCAAACTATTATTTTATAGGTTGCCAAATTGCAATGACAATTGAATTCACTGACTCCCCAGATCTCTTATGTGAAAATCAGTGCATGGATTTTAGAAATTTGGGCTCTATGCAGAGAAATACAGGCATACAGGAAATTTAAAACTCATGGTTCCCCCAAAGCTTCACCCCTCCCTGAACCTCCTCTGTCAGCTGCTGACAGAAGCAGCCACTTCTTCACTGTTTGATAAAATTTTTTCTCTTTTTAATGCTTTATAGAATGCTCAAATGAGGCACTTGCTTTTCAAGATAAAGCCAATTCTTACACACTCAACTCCTTAGTAATGGAATTATAATTAGAGGAATATTCCTCCTTGTACCACAGATAAAATAGGAAGTAAAGCCTGGAAAGAAAGGCTTTAAAAAGGCATAACTTTGAAAATCATATCAACATAATAAGCATAAATATGTAGGACATGTAAGAAAATGGGTAATAAAAGTGATTTTCTGAAGAAGGAAAACATTGTCAGGCTGAATATGCCAATAGTCAGTGTGTTAATACAGATCCGTGTATTCTGGATACAATGTGCCACTTTGAGCAGCTAGGGTCAGTTCTAATGCTTTACTTGTATATTGGTTTAAAAAAAACACTAGATTTGCTGGTGGGTTTTCTCTTCGAAATTAAAATGTCAAAATCTCCTATAAATACTTTATTTCGAAAGACAGAAATTCAGACGTGGCTGTGACTAAGGACAACAAGATATCCAAGAATATTTTCCTTTCCACATGTCTTTAAGATGCACATATAAGGAGAGGAGCATTACCATCTCTGAAAAGTGCTTCTGAGACTGTTCCCTCTAAGGTAATCATCTTGATTAGAGATACTACAGAAGAAATCAGGGTAAGTGTATATTAGGTGCCCCCCCCCCAATTAATGTATTTTAAGTCACAGAAATAAGAACAAGACAGGCTTAGTTAACACAACAGGGTGCAGGGCAGTACAACAAGCAAAATTATTTGATCCATGAGAAATAACTTCTTTATTCAATATTACTTGATCATGGGATACCCAGGACTGAACACAGATGCATCCTGTTGATGTTCTATTTCCCATTTCCCAGAACTGAATCATGTCTTAGTTCTACAGGTCCTTGAACAAAATAGAAGTTGGGTATGCTAAAGGAAAACCACCACAGCATCCATATATTCTGTGTATTTTTATCCTAGTCTTTACCAAAATTATGTGCAACCGTTTCTAAAGTTACTTGTGGATTTAGATTATTGGATGCTTGCCAAAGTTAACACTATAGTCTGGAGACCTATATTCTTTCCCATTGTTTGCCAGTGTGTATGGGAGCTTATGGAGACTGGGGATAATCATTTCATGTTAGAGCCCTAACATGAATCCATCTCACCATACCTCCTGTGGAACATCCAAATTATCCATTATTTATTGAGTTTTTTAGTATCTACTGTAATAGTAATAGTTAGCACCTGGGCACAGCATTGCATGGGTTCTCTCATACAAAGGGCCATGTAGAAATCTTTGGTACTTTTCTTTCCTAACTCTTCCATGATGCATTAAAGCTAAAATATGACTAGTAGAGAATTTAAGAAATTAATGCCACAATCACTTGACTGTACATAGGAAAGTAATGTTATCTGTCATTTCCCATTTTGCTCACCAACTTAGCTAATACCTAAAACATATGGTGTATAACTATTGACCTGGGGAATATTTTTCCCCCCATCCTAATAAATGGAAAACACCAGAAGCTGTCTTGTTTATCTTAGCAGGAATTACAAGATATTTACCATCTTGCTTCTAGGGTATGTCAGCTCTGTAACTTTGTGCCATATTGTAGACTGCAGGAGCCTTAACTGTATTACCATCCAGAGAACATCATGCCAGTCTTCTATATTGGCAACTTAATGCTCAAAGAACCTAAAGGCTAAATACTGTAGAGGCCTTGGTAAGACATTTGTAAGCTAAAGATAGGGAGATAAAGCCTTCAAATATCAAGGAGACATTTGAGCAACAAAAAAAATAATAAGAATATATTACTGTCATAGAATAAAATAAGAATCCATGAATCCAAATGGATACAAATAAATGGTGGAGAACAAACACTTCTTCCTTACAGTAGATTCCAAACTAATAAATATAGAAGAAATGATGGAACTAGAAAATTACCATTTGGCACTCATCTCATTAGTCATTTCAGGCAAGAATCACCATAACCTAAAAGTAGTGGGCTAAAAAATGACAGCAAATATTTATAAGCTCTGTCTGTAAGATACTTATTAATCACCATGGAAAATATACTAGATAAGCCTGGCCAATAACACTTCAATCAAGTGATCAAATTAATATCTGAAAAGCTGACATCAAGTGCCTATGATAATTTCTACCAAAAATGCACACCCAAATTCTAATCAAGATGAAATGCAAACATAAATTAAGGAATAGTCTAGAAAGTAAACAGCCAGAACTTTTCCAAAATACGTTAAAGTCATGAAAAACCAAAAGATTGCAGATTTAAATTTATCGTGTGACTCTGGATTGGATTCTGTGAAAAGAAGGTTTTTTTTTTTTTTCCTAAAAAAAAAAAAAATGGTTTGTGGTTAAATTAAAAAAATTTTTTTTTTTTTTTTTTTAAAAAAAAAAAAAATGGTTAGTGGTACAATTGGAAAAATTTTTAGTCTTTAGTATTGGTAACAATCAACATGAATTCCCTGATTTTGATAATCTTCCTTGATTATGTAAGAAAAGATCATGTTTTTAGGCAATATACTCCTTAAGTATTTAGAGGCATCATATCTGCAAATTTCTTTCCAACTTTTGAAAGAAAAAACTATATATATATATAATGTGTACTCATGTGGTCTCATAATGTATATATATATGTGTGTCTATATGCATTTGAGAGAAAAAAAGAGGGAGGGAGAATAAAAACTTGTATGTGAAAAATGTTAACATTTGGGGAACTGGATAAATGCTTAGGGGAATTTATTGTCTTACATTTTCAATTTTTTTATAATTTTCAAATCATTTCAAAATCCAAAGGAAAAGAAAAGCCAGTTGCATTGCAATCTTGTGAAAAGTTGAGGAATCCAATGGTTCATTCTAAAAAGTTCACTCTTAAGAGAGAGACAATTTGCTGAACATTATCACTAACAAAGAAGCACATTTGTTTCTGATTGCCTGAAATTAAGAACACCAACTGATACAGCAAGCTAGAGAGAACAACTAAAGACCAGATGAGACTAGAAAGAGAAAAGCAATGAAAAAAAACTATGAGCAATATCAAAACAGCAAAATAGTGGTCTATTGTATATGCCCTCTTTTTGCAGTTTAGACAATGTCCTTAAATGGCTATCAGTTATATATGCCAGTATAATCTCAGATTGTTTATAACCCTTCACATAACTCTGAAATCCCTTCATTCATTTGGTATTTATTAAACACCTAATATGTACCAATCATTGCGTTTGGTCTTAAAATATCCATGAACAAAAGAGTCTCACTTTACACTCTAACTATATGGTCTTATGGGAACAATAACAATAAACAATTATAGAAATAATTATTTAATATCATCACTATAAATACTACGAAAATGAAAAGGCAGGACAGTGAGAGTTTAGTAAAGGAATCTGTTATAGTTTCAGAAGACACAGATTTTTGTGAGAAAGTGACTTTAGTTGGAGATTTGATAAATAAAATAAAAGCTAGTCTATTTATGGATCCTTTATTCTGACACATTCTACTTGATCATCTTTTCACCAATACCACACTCACTCGGTTACTGAGCTTTAAAGTAAATCTTGAGATTGAGTAATAAAAAGTCTTCAACTTTGTTCTTTTAGAATGCCTTGATTTTTGGATTTTACATTTCTACATAAACTAAGATTTTCAATTCTTACCATGAACAATGTCTTTTGGAATTTGGATTGGGATTGCATTTTAGATTGCTTTGGGAGTGAAATTTTACAAATACTGAGCTTTCCAAAGCACAGTTGGTACATCTCTCCATTTACTTATGTATTCTTTAATTTCCCTCCACAACGTTTTATTGTTTTGAGTGTAAAGCTCCTTAACGTTTTTTTAAAATCTATCTCTCCATAAATCATATTTTGAAACTACTATTAATAGTGGTGTTTTTTAATTTTTACTTTCCAATGGTTAGCTACTATTTAGAAAAACATCAGATTGCCACTTCTGCTTAAAATATAGAGAATTTCAAAAACACATTAATTCTACCATAAAAATGAGGACATATCGTGTAGTCTATAAAACCATAGTTTTTTAGGCTACTACAGAGTTGAGGTTCCAAGGTAACCTGAAAAACGGAAATCCAGAGTTCAGAACCTGTAAGAGAGAAAAGAGTACAAATTTTCCCTTTTTGTAAAATAGTAGGAAAAAAAGAGGTCATCACCATAACAGCAAGTAAGAAGAAAACAGCTGAAACCTAAATGAAATTCTTACAAGGCAAATATGCACTACCCTAACAGTTTAGAATCACCAGAGAGCCCTAGATACAATGTGAGTCAACACCATCCATCAAACTTTTTCCCTGAGCCTCCACTGAGGACTGATTAGGCAGATTTGCGGACTGAAACACACCTGAGAGAGCCCCTCTGTGGTCCAGACATGAAGACTTCTCTAAATTTAAGGGTGGTGCAGCATCTCCACTCTATAGACTATTCAGAACACAAGGTACAGGTTGGCTCCTGATGGACGATGGGCACAAAAACTGGCTGTGTCCTGGACACTTGTCAGGGACAAGGGAAGATGCCCATTGATGGGCATGTTAAAGAAAACCAATCTGTCCCAAACCGTGCACTGACACGAAGCAGGAGATATCTACTGCTGGGGGAGGGATAGGAAGTCTACCCATCCTGGGTCCTGCACAGATATGTAGCAAGGTTCTACATCACTGCAAAGGAGCAGGAAACTCACTCATGCCGGGCACCTGGTATAAGGTGGAGCTCTCCTGCTTACTGCCACTAGGGGAGAAACATGAAACCTACTTGTGTTCCAGAACCTGTATTGTGTAAAGTGCAGAATTGTTTGACAGAGGAAGAGTGGGGATGTTGAGTGAGCCCTACTCCTAAGGAGCAGGTATAGAAAGCCTGCCTAATATTGAGGCAGGAGAAGTAAGGAACCCCGCATATGAGCTTTGTGAATACAAAGTGATAACAAAAGCAGTCTACCACTGGGGTAGGGTACAGGAGCACAGAAGGAAACCTTTCTGTGGTGCAGAAATGCAGAACATGCCAAAATCCAATGGAGGAGTTGGAATATTGAGAAAAACTCTTTAGCATTATAGTCCTCACACTAAACACAAGGCAGGTGCAGAACATAGAATTTTTTCAATTCTATGTTCTGCACCTGCCTTGTGTTTAGTGTAAGGACTATAATAGAAAAAATTCAAAAAATAGAATTGAAACTTGTGATGCAACAAAGCTAAATAAAGCAACAACAAATTCACATACAAATCAGATGGACTCAACCCTCTCTAACAAACCCTGTAAGAAGAGGCTTTCACATTTCTGGGCATAAATAATATTTTCTTTAGTTTCTAGAGCTTTGTTACAAAAAAAAATTGGCATTCAATAAAAATTATAAAGCTCAGAAAAATGAAGCAATATCATACATTCCCAACAAATAAAATAGTTACCAAGGAAAAATTCAGATGTGGCACAGATACCAGAATTATCAGATGGGAACCTTAAAATTATCAAAAACAGACATTACATGGCTACTATGTTAAACTAAGTATGGGCAACATACACATGGAGAATTTCAACAGATAGATGAAACTATAAAAAAGAGCCCAGAAGAAATGATAAAAATAAACAATGTGATAGAGGAGTTAATTCCATTAGAAGACAGCATAACGGACTCCACACAGGAAAGGATCAGCTAAATAGAATGAAGTCCAATAGAAATTCACCAAACTGAAATACAAAAAGCAAAAATAGTGAAAAATTTTGGTAAAACATCTGAAATCTATGGGGCAATATGACACAACATAATATGCATGCAAATTCAATTTCTGATGAAGAGTGGATAACAAATATTTTTATATAATTTATATCTATATATTTATATAGTCTACAAATTATACACACACATGCACACCCACCAAGAAAAATCCACATATCTCAGAAGCCCAGAGAATCCCAAAAAGAACAAATAAAAAGAACAGCTAAGAAAAGGCAAGACACCAGTGGCTCCTTCTCTGGGGCAAGACACCAGATTCCATACTAACTGCTAATAAAAATTCAGGTAAATGTTTAACGAATTCCTGAGAGTTGACTGTGAGCTAGTGAGAAAATACATAACCCTTAGGAGCCATAGACACAAGGGACATCCTCAACCACTTGCAGGATCTTCTTCACAGACATAACCCAAGGAAAGATCAAAGGCAGAATGACAGAGCTGAGAAAGCCTCCCTGTGGTACAGGGTGGGAGAAGGGAATAGTAAAACAGTAACTACTGCTGAAAGAACGCAAAACTTCCCCTGAATCCATCTGTCCTCTCTCTCCGGAGAATAAAAGGCTTAAGCTCCTGAAGGAAGAGTTTTAAAAAAAAAAAATTCTATTTCTCCTAGGGTACAAATGAAGACCCACAAACCCTGGAAAGTGCACTCTGTCCCTCACCTGGGTAATGGATAAACTGTGGTACAGGAATTCGGTGACATACTTCTCTGCAACAAAAAGAAACAAGGTATTGGTATAGCAACAAGGTGAATATACCCAAAATGCATTATGCTAAGTGAAAAAAGCAAAACAAGGAACCACATACTGCATGACCCAATTTATATGACATTCTCAAAAAGGCAAAGCTATAGAATAGAAAGAAATCAGTGATTGCCAAGAATAGTGGGTGGCAGGACAGGTGACTGCAATTGGGCACAGGGTAATTGGGGGTTGATGGAATTATTCTGGATCTTGAATGTAGTGGTGGTTAGAGAACTATAAGCATTTGTCAAAATTCACACAACTGTGTAATAAATAGAGTTTTATTGTATATAAACAATGCCATATTGTAAAAGCTGAAAAAAGAAAATATTAAGTTATGAAACTGAAATAAGTACATTTTTAGACAGGCAAAAAGTAAAAAAAAAAAAGTATCTCGTTAATCTGCATTAAAAGAAGTGATAAAACAAATTCTGTCAGTTAAAAGGGATATATAACTGGTGTTTTGTTTTTGTTAATATTGACCAGGAATCATATAGCATAGCTAAATCCACTTATTAATTCTAAAATTTTATTTTTGTAGATTACTTAGGATTTCCTATATGAACAATCATGTTCTAAGTAAATGTGAACAGAGCCTTCTAATTTTATTAGGGATATTAAATTGACATTTAGAATGAGTGCTAGCATCCACTAGGCTTTAGAAAAAAGAATCTCTCTGAAGAATTAAGAGAAATAAAATCACTATTCCAA
Organism: Neomonachus schauinslandi; assembly: GCF_002201575.2. Classification (NCBI taxonomy): domain Eukaryota; kingdom Metazoa; phylum Chordata; class Mammalia; order Carnivora; family Phocidae; genus Neomonachus; species Neomonachus schauinslandi. The sequence goes on along the minus strand of NC_058415.1, from coordinate 53,055,298 downwards.
AGTGAATACACTGTCACACTTTTCCAGTTGCAATACCTTGTAATTCAAGTTACCATGATAGTTTTTTCTGGTAGAAAAACACTTTTTTAAATGCCAATAAACAACCAAGAAATGGATACTTTTCTATATCCTCTTCCAACTTTTGCTGTATCATTTAAAATAAGTGTCTGGCCCAAACTATGTTTTCAGGTTATTTGGCTGTACTAGGAAATTATCCATATGGTCAAATAATAGATCTCTTTCTTTGACATTTTCAGTATTCCCCAATCTCACCTAACTTGGAAATGTTTCAACAGCAATGGTATATTGGGATTTATCAGTTTTCTTCTGAGACATCAAAAATATCCATACATAAATCCCATTTTCAAATATGCAATGAAAAATAATTTAAAAACTCAACTTTTACTTTAAAGGTTAAATTTTCTAATTTGGATTACAAACAGAAAAACTAGACATTCCTCCTAATTAAAAATCAAGATATCTCAAGGCTAGAAGGTTGTGTTAATCTAATTCTCAGCAGAAGGCCTGCATCATTTATATAAAATATAATCACAGTCTTGCCCGATGACATTTCATCCATTACTACAGCATTCCCATTTTTTGAGAATTTTAGGCATTCCAGCTCTAGTTTTTAAGAAAAACTCTGCAATACTAAGCCAATTGAGTTTGTAAAAGGCTTTCTTCCATTAGACCTAGTTTTAGCCTTAAGGGGCCTTCATTCAGAACATGACTTTTTCTCAGTCCTACCATGAAATAGGACGATTATAAACAGTAGCTTTTACTTAAATACTAATGCGTAAAGTATGTATTTTTGAACTTCGAAACATATGGAAAAGAGAGAAGGTGAACATTAAAATAACCTGTCATTCTGCCAAACAGTGATATCCACTCAGTATTTTAGCGCATTTAAAAATATTTATTTTCTATCCATTCATCTACTGATGGACATTTGGGTTTCTTCCATATCTTGGCTATTGTAAATAATGCTGCAATAAACATAGGGGTGCATATACCTTTTCAAATTAGGTGTTTTCATTTGCTCTGGATAAATACCCAGCAGTGGAATTCAGATGTATGGATAAAGAAGATGTGGTATGTGATGGCATATTTCTCAGCGGAAAAAAAAAAAATGAGATATTGCCATTTGTGACAACATGGATGGACTTAGAGGGTAAGTGAAGTAGGTCAGACAGAGAAAGACAAATATCATATGATTTCATTCAAATGTAGAATCTAGAAAACAAAACTAATGAACAAACAAACAAAACAGAAACAGATTCATAAATACAGAGGTTGCCAGAGGGGAGGGGGTTAGGGGTATGGGTGAAATTGGTGAAGGAGTCACGGGAAGCTGTTCTGAGGAAGTGATACTTGAGGTGAGAGTTAGAGCAAGAGGATTCAGCCACGCAAAGGGCCAGGGGAAGAGTGGGTTAGTCCAAAGTCACTGAGGCAGCAAAGAGCTTTGCATTAGCTGAACAGAGAAATGAGGCTCTGGGATTAGAGTTTAGTAAACTGTGGTGGGGGAGGGGATGATGGTATTAGACACAGTGGGAAAAGGGGGGCAGGAAAAGTAAAGATGTCTAAGATCTTGTACTGAGAAGTTTGGATTTTATTCCAACCAAACTGGCAAGTCTGAATGTTTTATGCAAAGGTGTGATGGTTAATTTTGTGTGTCAAGTTGACTGGGTTAAGAGATGCCCAGATAGCAGGTAACACATTATTTATGGGTGTGTCTGTGTGCGTGTTTCTGGAAGAGATTAGCATTTGAATTGGTGAATTGAGTAAAACTGATGGTCTTCCCCAATGTGGGTGGGCATTCATCTAATACACTAAAGCTCTGAACAGAACCAAAAGGAGGAAGAGGTATGAATTTGCTCTGTCTCTCTCTCTTCTTGAGCTGAAACATCCATTTCTCTTGCCCTCAGACATCACTCTTGGGTTTCGGGCTTTTGAACTCAAATCAGGATTTGTACCAACAATCCCCCAATACCCAAAGCCCCCTGAGTCTTAGGCCCTCATACTTGGGTATGCAATCAAGTATTACACAACTAAATTTCCTGGTTCTTTGGCTTGCAGATGGCAGATCCTGGGAGTTTTTTGTTACCATCACTGTATGAGCCAATTCCTAAAATAAAACTTATGTACACGTATACACACACACACACACACACACGTATGTCTGTATATGTATGTATATTTTAGTATATGTATATATGTATGTGTGTGTATGTATGTATGTGCATGTGTATGTGTTGGTTCTGTTTCTCTGGAGAACCCCAATACAAGGGGGCACTGCTAATTAAGATTTCATTTTAACTCGTCATTGGCTGCTGTGGAAAATAGCTTTTAGGTTCATCCCTAAACTAACAAAGGCTTATTCTCTTAACTGGAATTTCTTTTGGCCTGTGGTCGTCCCCCAATCTGCAGTTTTGCTATCCATGGCTTCAGCTACCCGTGGTCAACTGTGATCCAGAAACAGATAATCTTTCTTCTGAAGGTCAAAGAAAGCTCATGATTTTAGTACACAATAAATAGCAGTATAATAGGGCTTTGGGGACGAAGGCAGAAGCAAGATCATCTTCAAACTTCTAAGGCCATTTGAAGATTTGTAAATTTTTTATTTAAAAAACATTGGATTCTAAATGCAATAGTATTTTAACAGCAATGGTAAGACACTAAGGGATTTTAAGAAGGGCGGTTGCATTCCCCAACTTTAGCACAAGCCACCCTCACCTTAAGCTCATGAACTGGTTTACCTGATCTGCTTTCCTGGAAGCCACATGCAAATTTATTTTAAATGTGTAATCACTGTCATCAAAGCCATCAAAAATCTCAAACATGGCCCCAGACAACTTCACCCTGCTCTTATTCACCTCATGAACGGGTTTTCCTGACTGAGGACTGACAAAGATCTTGCATACCATAGGTATACCTTGACTATGATACTTTGTAAATGAACTCCCCACACTAACATCAATATAAACAATTAACAGGGAAAAAATCTAAGGGGTGGGATGGAGAGATGGCAAAGCAGAATTATTATCTCCAGAGTCGGGAGGATGAATCCCCACTAGTATGACTCAGAGACCCTGGTTCCTAAATGTTCTGTCTTCTGCCACTAGGCTTTCAGAGAAGCACTCTTAAGAGGGCATCTAAGCTCTGTTGCCATTACTTTTGCTTTAAATTCCCTTTAAGACTTTTAGCTGGCTGACAATTTTTAAATAGTCTCAATGTCTCCATAGTGTCTTCCTACTACTTGATCGCTTGCATTCTCTCCCAGAGGATATGCAAAAATTCCACAGGGCAAGGGTTTTAATATTTCATAAGCCCACATGAGACTCTGGACTCCACTTTCCTTAGTGGCATTCACTATACTGGGACATCTGTTGTCAGATAAGAAGTAAGTCCATCTTGAGGAAATTCTATCAACTTTTACCAGGGCCTCTTATTCTTTTTACTGAAGCATAATAATTAAAACAATAAAAGCCATAACTACCTTTTTTGCAATGGTCTCACCTCTCCTAGGAGTACACATAAGGTGAGAGGCTCAGCTGCTCCTTGAGCCCCGTTCTCAAGCACAGGACTGGCCCAGGAACTCCCAGTCCCCACATGAACCAGCATCTTCATAAGGAGTCAAATGCTTTACGTTAGCAACCATAAACTTTTCATCTTTTTTTCTTCATCCCAAAATAGAAGATCGAGGAAATGGATCTAGACAATAGTCCTTTCCAGATCTCCTCCGTACTGCTGGCTTTCCTCTAAAGCAGGGAAGGCAAGCCAGGTCTACAGGCCAAATCCAGCCATCACCCTGTTTCACATATAAAATTTGATTGGAGCACAGCCATACTCATTCACATACATCTTGTCGGTGGCTTTCTCAATACAAGAACGGAGCTGAATAGTCATGACAAAGACCAAATGGTCTGTAAGCCTCAAATATTTACTACCTGGCCCTTGAAAGAAAATGTTGATTGATCCCTGCCTCTGGAGGTTTTCTGAAGAGTTTTACATCTTCCTCCTCATCACATGGACTCCCTGACAATCTAGTACTCCTCACTGCCTAAGCTAACAAAACTTCCTCCGCTCATGAGATTCCTCTAGAAGTTCCAGCCAACTTGAAATTTTTGACCTCTGGAATCCAACCAGTCACCATGAACAGGGACTTCTCATGTTCTAATAAACAGCATTATGAAAGGAATCTCAAATAATTACCTCCATTGGTCTATGACCTATTCCTCAAAACTCTTAAATCTCTGGTTTCCTCATATTCCCCAAGTGTCTGCTTAGAAATACTAGGAGTTCAAGTCTTAATTCAGATTTCTCTGGCATACTTTGAATATTACGCTTTTCAAAATAGGTTTGTTGAGGTATAATTCACATGCCAAAAAATCCACCCATTTAAAGCTGATTCTACGGTGTTTAACACATTCCCAGATTTGTGCAACTATCATGGCAATCTAATTTTACGTTTTCATCATCCAAAAAAAATCCTGCACCCGTTAGCAGTTGCTCCCAAACACCTTACAGCTCCCTAAGCCTTAGACAAACACTAATCTATTCTCTGCTCTAGAGATTGCATTTATATGGAAAGTCCACAACAGGCAAGCACACAATTAGAGTCTTTTGTGACTTTTGTCACTTAGCATAGTATTTCCAAAGTTCATCCATGTTGTTGCATGTGCCTGTACTTCATTCCTTTTAATGTATGGCTGAACAATGTTCCAAATTTAAGGATATACATTTTTTAATCCATTCATCAGTTGGTGGACATTTGAGTTGTCTCCTCTTATGAATAATGGAGGCTATGAGTATTCATGCACAAGCTTTTATGTGGACATATATTTTTATTTCTCTTGAGTATATACCCAGAAGGAGAATTGCTAGGTCATGTAGTAACCCTGTATCTAACATTTTGAAGAACTGCCAAACTATTTTCCAAAGTCACTGCACCCTTTTATATCCCTATCACACAATGCAGGAAGGTCCTAACTTCTTCACATCCTCACCAACACTTACTATCTTTTCCATTATAGTCATTTTAGTGAGTGTGAAGTGGCATCCCATTGTGGTTTTGATTTGTGTGTTCTTAATGACTAACAGTGTTGTGCATTTTTTCCTGTACCTACTTCTCTAAAGAAGAAATAAAAATGGTCAATATCTATTAAATCATGTGTTCATTTTTTAGTTGGATGATTTCCTTTCATTATGGAGTTACAGGAGTTTTTTATGTTAAGGATATAAATCCATTACCAGATATATAATTTGCAAATATTTTCTCTTACTGAGTTGTCTTTCCACTTTCTTGATGGTGTCAAGTACAAATGTTTTCAATTTTGGTAAGGTCAACTGATCTCTTTTTCTTTGGTTGCTCCTGCTTTAGTATCATATCTAAGGAATCACTGCCTAACCCAAGGTGGTAAAGATTGATTTCAATGTTTCTTCTAAGAGTTTAATAGTTTTAACTCTTATATTTAGTGGTTTGATCCATTTGAGAGTAATTTTTGTGTATGGTAGGAGTTAAATAAAGTTCCAACTTCATTCTTTTGCACGTGGATATTAATTTGTATTAGTGCCATATGTTAAGACTATTCCTTCCCAACTAAATTATCTTGGCATCCTTGTTCAAAGTAAGTTGACCAGAAATGTGTATATCAGGACACTCAATTCTATTCCATTGATTCATAATGTGTCTGAGTCGTGAATCCTCCAACTTTGTTGTATTTTTTTCCCCCTAATATTGTCTGGCTATTGTGCATTCCTTGCATTTTCACATGAATTTTTGTATCATCTTGTCAATTTAGGCAAAAGAGCCAGCTTGGATTTGATATGTATTGCTAAACACTGTTTTACATGTTCTCTGTGAAACTAAGATAACCTGCTAAAATCATAAATATGTTAGAGTGGATAATGAATTGGGGTCAGCTACAGTAGGTATAAAATACTAATTTTGGAAGAAATGTCTAGGAAGGGAAATGCCAAGACCTCTGAGCACCACAGAAAGTTTATTGCCACCTAGACTGCTAGGGGATCTAACTCTGGCATCACTCCATTATTCTAGGAAAAACTCATTTCAACCTAATCAATTTCTCATGAGGAGTTCCTTTTCTCTCTTCCCTAGCATCTCTCATTATTACTTCACTACATTCAAGTACAAATAATAGCATTAGCTACCATACGCATACCATTTATTGCTCAAAAGACAGTTTATATAACATATTTAATGCTTACAACCAACTTAACAAGTTAATAACGTTAGTTCTATTATACATATCAATGTATAGAGGGCCAGCGGATAACAGCTTTGTATGTTTAGGAAGAAAGTTTTAGAGATGAGATTTGGAACACAAACGGATGTAACTCTTAAATTTAAGCTCTTAATCAGTATTTAAACTTCCCTCCCATGAAGTATCCAATTAACAAATGTCTTTGAATCAATTAATTCATCAAAATTAGATCAAGTGTCAGCAGCGGTAACAATTTGTACTGCCTTCCTAAGCTCTCTGAGTGACCATAAAACAGAAATTCCAAGTCCACAGCTTTCATATAGCTAGAGACCTAAAGAAGCCTACCTATCATTTTATATGAGCACTAGAAGGCTTAACCATAGTAAAATTTTATCATGTCTTGGATGTGCTTCCAGATAGTCCATGAAGATGAAAAAGGGAAAGGAATTTGATCAAATGGGTTGTTGAAAATTGTTGAAGACAGGGATTGATATATTGAATTCATTATACTATTTTGTCTGCTTTTGAAAATCCTCATGTCCATAGTAAAAGTTTATTTTTTTAAGCAGCAGTTTCGAAAGTTTTTATCTCAAATGCAGTTGGTTTAATAATGTCTCTTTTACAGAATTAGTAACTCTGGGGAAAAAGAAGATAAAATAAGATGCAAAGTAAATACATAAATAAAAAACAGCATTAGCAACTAAATTGAAAAATATTTAAACTGGTGATCCTAGCATTCCATGTTATTTTAAAGGTTCCAGTTTTCACTCTTCTCCCTGTCCAGGCCATGGCTGCTACTGGGCTATTTGATCAGTGCAAATCTGCCTCAGTCATGTCCTAGACCCTGAATAATACGTCTCTCCTGTTCTTACAAGCTGTTCATCAATCTATCTGATGTAATCACTTTATCGATCAGTCTGAACTTGCGGGGCTCAAGCTTCAATTATTTCCCAACACTTCTTTTACCCATGCTCTATAAACTCCCCTTTACTTTCTTTCAATTATTGAGGTGGCCATGAGAGTATTTCTTATAAACCATTAGCTACAGGGAGTGTAATAGACTAAGTGCTGTGAACTGAAATCCATTATCTTTATTCTGAGGCCACATTTTGCACAGGCTGCCACCATTGAATAAGTGAGTACAGCAAGGACACTAAAGCAAGTCCATTTTGGGGAGACACAGAATTCCTCTGATAGGCAACTTTGCCTGACAACTTCCCCAACACCTTGCTGAGGTCTAGCTACCCTAGGCTGCTGAGCAGATCATGACATTTCCACCCAAACTTCCTGCCCTCTTTTTTTCACCTGGAGTCATCCTGCACTGTCATCTGATGACTAACTCTCCCAGGTCTTCTAGGTTTCCTTCCTATCTTCTCTCACAGATGCTCCCTGTAATAAAAACCCTTCCTTGCTTGACCACCTGAGAACGAGCTTCTTGGAGGTCTACTAATAGCGTGATTACCTATCAGACACATTCCCTAACTTCCAGCCACTTTTTAGTTCTTTAGACTTGTTTTAATGTTCAGTCTCGTATGGCACTTAATTTTCTCTTGTCTTCCCCCAGGCTTCTTGGCAGAAGCCTGGGGAGAGAAGGGTTATAGCTCTTTATTCTAAGCCTGCTTTTAGAGCATCCTTCAGCTCCCGCTCTTTCTCTCATTAAGTAGTGACTGTGTGTAGCTCAGCACTCGGCTCGTTGGAAATGTGGATGAGGTACATGCAAGTTTCTTGAGGGACTTCACCAGAGACATCTTCCACCCTGCTGCACAATGTTCTAATAAGGAGATCTAATTCCAGTTTCATTTCATTCCACTCTCTACCACAGCTTCAACCTCTGTTGGGAGAATCATTCACACAGAAAACAACCTTCTTGGGTGGGGTGCTTACAGGACAGCTCAAGCTCACCTTCTTCCAAGTGTCCGTTAAACAGGGTGGGAGGCTGATTGCTACCTGGCTGCCCTCTGTCACCTCCCCAGCCCCTTTATCCACCTTGTCCTTTTTTCCCCCCAATTACCTTATTGCTCTTTTCAAAAAGGCACAGATTTCAGATCAGCAAATCACTTCATAAGAAAACTTCCACAAGGGAAGTGAAATGCCAGTATTCTCTTCTCTTTCAGACTTCCCCTCATCTCTACAAATCATTCTCTCAAAACCACATTCACTTGGCTTGCGGGTGGCAGACACATGCCTTCTCTTCAACAGGAAAGGGGAGCACAACCTACATCACTCATCTCTAGGCTCTTATATGGGACTTCAAAGGAGGGCTTTGAAATGTTTCACCTCCCTGTGGTGGTTTTATATAAACCAAATACAGGAAAGAGGATGGTCAGTTTGAGTAGCAGAGCTTATTTGACCATGACTAAGTCCTGGAAGATGTCAGACCTCAATTATTTGGGGCTTTCTTTAGAATATGGTGAGTATTTGAAACGTCGTCGTCATCAGTTTAAAGTCCCATTAAGCCTCAGTAAGTTTCATGAAATATTCTGTGATATTAATTTGCTCCCCAGATTCAACCCTGACATTGTGTTCTCTTTTCACTTACTGCTAACACAACACTTATCTCTGGCTTTTAATTGTGCCTAGATGCAGTTCACCTGTGTCCTCTTTAATGATGTGGGTTTTTTTTTTTTGGATCTACCCCTCCCCTGGTTTAACCCAAGAAACGGATGGGGAAACAGACACTTGCCTGCATAAACACATGCCTTTCATTGTTTGTTTGTTTGTTTGTTTAATGAGACTTGAGTGACTATTATACTTCATCTTCCATCCATCTTATTTGCCTTGCATTTTATTAAAATTTGACAGAATAATGATTTCCAAATTCAGATATCATAGCCTTATGACAGCCATAAGATACTTAAAAACAGCAGTTCCAGTATTTTAACTAATGGTTTTTTCTGTTCTGAGGTATTCTGGGTGCCCTGGCTACTAATTCGGAATTATTTTGTGAAAAGGAAGTCTATTGAGGAACATAATTTTAAGGGTAAAGGGGGCATCACTCCTTCTTTCTTAAGCATTATTTCTCCATCATCAGCATGTCCTGAAAGATTGCTCTGTCCGCTCTACCTGGATGTTTGCTGCAAGGGCCCAACTCTCACACAACAGATGAGACATCAGGCTTAGCTGCACCTCACCACTTGTCAAGACCCACCATCTAGGTTTCCAGGGATTACTGATTTCCTTTATACTCCATCTGGTCTCCAACACATTGCCCGTATTTCTGGTCTTCCTCAAATCAGTAACCATTTCCCTTTTGTAGGAGTATTTAGAAACACTAGAACTCAAGAACTTACAAATTCACTTCTACTTTGTCAGACATGGATTCCTAACCTGTATATAAAATATTATAGGAAAGTTTCAAGTCTTCAAGAGGACATGAGGAGATAGTCTTTGCTCTAATGTTAGGGAACACCATTCTTGCTACTTATCAGTCACTGTATTTCCGTCATCCTTCACAGTACAGCATTTTCTCCCAATTGAACCTTTGAGTAAGCACTCCCACATAAGAGCAACTTAGATATGAAGCTGATGGAGTGAAATATTCACAAGTAGAAAGACAGCAATATTCACAACTCGAAAGAAGAGATGTTACAGCTGCAGATTCAACAGTGGTGCTTCTTGTTTTAAGAACATTTTAAAATAGAAACGTTTGTCCCTTAGTCCAAAATTTTTTCTCAATAGAAATCTTAGGATAGTTTTCAGTTACCAGATTTACTCAACTGCTTGTTTTCTTTCTTTCTAATTCAGTCTTGACAGGTAGTACTTGGAATCTTATTCATGGTAGATTTCCACTGAGACACAGACTACTAATAGACATTTCCAGCTGAGCAAATACTTTTACCACAGGTTGTGTTCTTTTTACTAATTCTCTAACAGGTCTTGTGAGGCACCGTGGGCTGCCCCAACTCTCTGCCCCTGTGACAAAGCTCACCGCAGAACTGACATGTTCCTTTCAGGCACATTCCAGGTAAAGGACCAGGAGTCAACTTTAGAGCCATAGTATTCCTTAGTTACTGATATGTCCATTTCTCTCCAACAGAATTATGGAGACTTTATTCAATTCTCTGTAATTTACACAACCCCAAATATACACTGAATTTTTGTCCTTTAAAAAAATGCGAGTAGGATGTACAATTATCTTTAAAAACAAACAAGAAAGATTTAGCAAAGGAAGAGAGGGGGAAGAGAGAGAGAGAGCTAAGAGAAAGATAAAGGACACAAAAACACTAACAGTCACACTGATGAAGAAAACTGCAGGCCAGACCAGCAAATGACCACTGCCCCATATAAGCAGAAAAACAGCCTCCCCTTCCATGCTCCAGAGACAATGGGTAATACATCACAGTGCTTCTAGCCCAAGAGTCTCCTGTTGGGGACTGTACCTCTGCAATTAACTTCTTGAGTTTCATCATGCTCTTCCTTCCCAAGTTCCTTCCAGCAACTTGGTTTCTGTGCGCTTGGTGTGAAGGGGGAGAGTATCAGCTCAATATTCCCAGAAGAAGCAATATGCCACTTACTATGAGGAATTTGCCATTTTCCACAGGCTTCGAATATACTGACTACAATTTTTATTTACCTAATTGGCTCAACTTCAAACATAGTATTTCTTGTATTTTCTCTAACATATTTTAGGAATCACGTGTACTCAATAGGGTGCAGTGCAATTTTCTTAATATTTTGTTTCTGACAAGAGAACTTAATTTTCAATGGAGAGCACCTTCCTCTTGGAAATGGCTTATGAGTTTCGTATTTAAATCACTCACGAGGGACTCCTCTTTAATCTCCCCAGGGTCTCTGTTCTCTTGATGAAGGATAATGAAAAATGACTATAGCTACATCTACTGAGTCCATGCTGACTGCCAGTCACTGTTAGCAAGTGACAAGCATCATCTCATTTATTCTGCAAAGTGACTTCATGAAGGAGATAATTTTCACTGTATTTTAGAAACTGCAAAACTGAGGCCCAAAGGTTATCAAAAAATTGTTATGAAGGTGTAAATTTTTAAATTTTAGAAATTTTTCCCATTTTTTTTTCCTCTTTTTTTTTTTTTTTGGTACATAAACTTACTCCTGAGAAGTGTTTTCCCTGAATTTGTCTTTTCTTTCTTAGAAGACTTCAAAAAGTTCAGGTAGCCTTAAACATATTTCTCAATCTCTAGTCTACTTCACATCTATTAGTCTACTTTGGTTTATATGTTAGCTAAGAAATTCTAAAGTCTAGTGAAATTCATATATAGATTACCATGTCCATATCTTGATTTCACTTGAAACCTTGTTGCCTAAATGAATGTCCTCATCTTCAGACCTCAAAACCCCTAATAGCCTGAGCACACAGGACCAAGCACTGGTATAGACAGTGGACAGGACCACCTGTCCAGTGGGTAAATAGAGCAGAGTATAAAGAGGAGTCTTCCTTTCCAGCACAGGGAAGTCTCTGGTCACCTAGACCACAGAGGAACTGGAATCTGGCTATTCCCCTGCCCTTTCTATTTCTTTTCATATCACTTCAAACCCTGACATTCCTGGTTAATTCCACTTGTTAACAACCATACACACATTTTTACCATGATTATACAGCCAGTTGGAGTTACCATATTAACTACCATTAACTGAACAAGGAAAGTCATCACAAATCTGGGAAAATATAAGGGCAAGAGAGAGACATAGATACACAAGAGATACTGATATTGAGAATAGCTTTTTTAAAAGGAAAAAAAAAAAAGAGATATGATATTAGTTCTGAAGTCTTAGTTCTTATTTCTGAACTACTTCCCCTCTTTCTTGGCACAGGGGGTGGGGTGGGGGGGTGGGATTACAGTGTGGTTGCACCAGAAATAAGCAACCTTCTATTTACTATCAGAAAATGTATTCCTATTGACTTTTCCCCCAGCCCACTAAGGTTTCTGCACAGCTAAGATTCTCCTACATCTTGCTATGTCTTATTAGGTGTATGTTCTTTTAGAGGATGTCTATCAGGGAAATCCACTACTCTAAGTTTGTTAATATTTTATAACACAATGGAAAAGTTTACATTCACCATTCAGTATCATTCATTTCAGCCCACACTCTGGAGTGGGCTGAAAATATAGTCACACATAGGCTTCCCTATCTGGCCTGTGTTGCAAAGTAAATATTATCTACTAAGTCTGGGACACACAGTTCTAGCAGGAGGCAAAACTACCTTTCTCTGTCTCTTTAAATGGATCTGCATATCTGTATGACGCACTGTGGGTGGGTTTCCCATTCCAATACTTATAGGTGTTTGTGCTCTTTCAGCAATGTTTCTCAAAAGCATAGGGTTCATAACTGCTATTAATATCTGCCTGGAGAGTTTGAAGGTTGAATGCTCAGAAACATTTTTTCCTCCAATAAAACTGGGACAAATTTATTTGGAATTTTTATCTGGAATAAAGTTCCTTAATAAAATACCTCTTAATGCTAGAACATACTGTTCACAATGCAGATCTTAAGACCAAAAAGTGGGTCCAACAGCCTTATGGAGAAAACAATGGACTTGAAGAAAACATCTCAAGGGGGCAAAGGAAGGGCTACCTTCTGTACATCACAGAAAAGTTTCTGCACATGTGTCTCTAGGAAACACCACTCTAACTCCCACAGATACCAGTTTCCTTCCTGCCTCCAAGTCCACAGATAGTTCTTTTTGAAAAATTACTGGGGACTATTAGACAATGGAAAATTTGAGGAGGAGGACAGGATATTAAAACATACTATTTCAGGAGTGCCTGGGTGGCTCAGTTGGTTAAGCGTCTGCCTTCGGCTCAGGTCATGATCCCAGGGTCCTGGGATCGAGTCCCACGTCAGGATCCCTGCTCAGCTGGGAGCCTGCTTCTCCCTCTCCCTCTGCCTGCCACTCCCCCAACTTGTGCTCTGTCAAATAAATGAAATCTTAAATAAAAAATAAAACATACTACTTCAAAGTGAACATGATTAGAAAATAATATACAGAGAGATTAACAAAGAATAGTATTGCTACCACAGCCTCTCTTTGGGATCTTTTGCTTTGAAAAGTAGATTCCACAGAGTATTCCTACTGGAACATAACCCATTTACAGATATTTCATGAAGATTTTGCATCGTTTTGAAAACTACTTCTTCTTTTCTGGAAGTTCATACCAGACCATTATATGTAATATTTCTGGAACTTATACAACAAAGTCACCACAGCTGACTTCAGTCACCACAGCTAAAAATGAATGAATGAACCAGATTTTCTGTATGCCATGTTAAGATGCTCAGACTGACTTGGGGGTTGAAGACTTCCTACCTGCCTTACCCATTAGGGTTCTCCAGAGGGAAAGAGTGTGTGTGGGTGTGTGTATGTGTGTGTGGGTGTGTGTACATGAGTGGCTATGTGTGGTGTGGCAGTGGGGAGAGCAGTGAGTCATATATACATAGATTATGTTGGGTGAGTGTCAACTCAAGCCTTCTCTGCTCAGCATGGGCAAAATTAATTATGAAGTCTCTTCCCTCAACTATTTGCTAGTATCAAGACCTCTCTGCACAATCTCTGATTTGCTATTTTCCAGATTCTTTAGGTGGACACTTAGATCATTGATTTTGAAATCTGTCTTCTTTTCTAATATACACATTTTAGGCCATGAATTTCTCTCTAAAGAATCACTTATGAGCATTCCACAAGTGTTGTATTTTCAAAAATGTATCACTTAATTTGAAATACTTTCTGTATTTCCTTGTTATTTCTTTACCACAGTGGTTTTTTTGTTTGTTTGTTTTGTTTTGTTTTTACAAAATATGTGGTCGCCCTTCCAAACATTTGGGGATTTTTCAGGATATTGTAATGGTACCAATTTTTAAATTAATTCATTATGGTCAGAAGGCATACTCTATGATTTCAGTCCTTTGCCATTCTGAGACATCCTATGACCCAGCATATTATCGATCTTAAAGAACATTCTGGGGCGCCTGGGTGGCTCAGTTGGTTAAGCGACTGCCTTCGGCTCAGGTCATGATCCCGGAGTCCCTGGATCGAGTCCCGCATCGGGCTCCCTGCTCGGCGGGGAGTCTGCTTCTCCCTCTGACCCTCCCCCCTCTCATGTGCTCTCTCTCTCATTCTCTCCCTCTCAAATAAATAAATAAAAAATCTTTAAAGAACATTCTGTTTGCATTTGAAAAGGATATGTATTCCAATTTTGCTGGGCTTAGAGTCCCCAAAATATCTACTGGATCATGTAGGTGGACATTGCTATCTGAACTTCTCATATTCTTACTACTTTTTGTATAATCTTTCAATTATTGGGAAGGAATGTTAAAATCTCCAAATATAATTGTAATTCTATTTTCTTATACATGTTCAATTTTGCTTCATGTACTTAAAATTTCTCCTATTACAAGGTATATACACATTTAGGATTCCTGTGTTTTCTAAATGAAATATCCCTTTTATCATTACGGAGTGACTTTTTCCCTGATAATATTCCATTACTGGAAGTCCTCTGCCTAATATTAGTATAGTCATATTATTAGGGGTATTATTTTCATGGTTTATACTTTATCTTTCTACTTCCAGCCTGTATGTCCTTTTAAATTTAAAAAGAACTCCCCAGTGGCTTTGCATCTAATATTGTTTTGGTATCCTGACAATCTGCTTTTTAACATGATTGATTAGATGATTTTCATAAAATTCAATTATTAATACTGTCAGGCTTAAGTCAGCCATCTTCCCAATTGATTTCTATTGTCCTCTTTCTTCTTTGTTTCTTTCTCCCTCCTTGCCTGCTTTCTTTTGCACTGAATTATAATTTTTTTTCTTCTTCAATGCCTTTTGAGGTGTATCAGTTTGCAAATATTTAGTAGTCACTATAGGAATTAAAACATTCCTTTTGAACTTATGACAGTCTACTCTGAATTAATATTATACCACTTTACATCAATGTAATAAAAGTGTAAATGTATTTCAATTGATCTCTGTGCTATCCCTTGTGCTGTTGTTGTCATGGTCTTTACTTGTACAGTTTTTGTAAACTTTACAAGGTATTGTTTTTACTTTTAAGTCATTTTAAAAGAATTATTCAAAGGGAAAAATAATTCTTTATAATTATACAAATTTTATAATTTCCCATTCTCCATATTCTTGCTTTTAAGATCCCAGTTTCAACCAAATGGACTTCACAGACATATTCAGAACATTCCATCCCAAAGCAATGGAATACACATTCTTCTCTAGTGCCCATGGAACATTCTCCAGAATCGATCACATCCTAGGTCATAAATCAGGTCTAAACCAGTACCAAAAGATTGGGATCATTCCCTGCCTATTTTCAGACCACAATGCTTTGAAACTGGAACTCAATCACAAGAGGAAAGCCAAAAAGAACTCAAATACATGTAGGCTAAAGAACATCCTACTGAACAATGAATGGGTCAACCAGGAAATTAAAGAAGAATTAAAAAAATTCATGGAAACCAATGAAAATGAAAACACAACTATTCAAAATCTTTGGGATGCAGCAAAGGCATTCCTAAGAGGAAAGTATATAGCAATACAAGCCTTTCTCAAGAAACAAGAAAGGTCTCAAGTACACAACCTAACCCTACACCTAAAGGAGCTGGAGAAAGAACAGCAAATAAAGCCTAAACCCAGCAGGAGAAGAGAAATCATAAAGATCAGAGTAGAAATCAATGAAATAGAAACTAAAAGAACAGTAGAACAGATCAACGAAACTAGGAGCTGGTTCTTTGAAAGAATTAACAAGATGGATAAACCCCTGGCCAGACATATCAAAAAGAGAAGAGAAATGACCCAAATCAACAAAATCATGAATGAAAGAGGAGAGATCACAACCAACACCAAGAAATACAAACAATTATAAGAGCATATTATGAGCAACTCTATGCCAGCAAATTAGATAACCTGGAAGAAATGGAGGCATTCCTAGAGATGTATCAACTACCAAAACTGAACCAGGAAGAAATAGAAAACCTGAACAGACCTATAACCACTAAGGAAATTGAAGCAGTCATCAAAAATCTCCCGAAAAACAAAAGCCCAGGGCCAGATGGCTTCCCAGGGGAATTCTACCAAACATTTCAAGAAGAATTAATACCTATTCTTCTGAAACCGTTCCAAAAAATAGAAATGGAAGGAAAACTTCCGAACTCATTTTATGAGGCCAGCATTACCTTGATCCCAAAACCAGACAAAGACCCCATCAAAAAGGAGAATTACAGACCAATATCCTTGATGAACATCAATGCAAAAATTCTCACCAAAATACTAGCCAATAGGATCCAACAGTACATTAAAAGGATTATTCACCACAACCAAGTGGGATTTATCCCTGGGCTGCAAGGTTGGTTCAACATCTGCAAATCAATCAATGTGATACAATACATTAATAAAAGAAAGAACAAGAACTGTATGGTCCTCTCAATAGATGCAGAAAAAGCATTTGACAAAGTACCGCATCCTTTCTTGATCAAAACTCTTCAGAGTATAGGAATAGAGGGTACATACCTCAATATCATAAAAGCTATCTATGAAAAACCTATAGCGAGTATCATTCTGAATGGGGAAAAACTGAGAGCTTTCCCCCTAAAGTCAGGAATGCGGCAGGGATGTCCACTATCACCACTACTATTCAACATAGTATTGGAAGTCCTAGCCACAGCAATCAGACAACAAAAAGAAATCAAAGGCATCCAAATCAGCAAAGAAGAAGTCAAACTCTCACTCTTTGCAGAGGATATGATACTTTATGTGGAAAACCCCAAAGACTCCACCCCAAAACTGCTAGAACTCATACAGGAATTCAGTCAAGTGGCAGGATATAAAATCAATGCACAGAAATCAGTGGCATTCCTATACACCAACAACAAGACAGAAGAAAGGGAAATTAAGGAGTTGATTCCATTTACAATTGCACCCAAAACCATAAGATACCTAGGAATAAATCTAAGCAAAGAGGCAAAGGATCTATACTCAGAAAACTATAAAATACTCATGAAAGCAATTGAGGAAGAAACAAAGAAATGGAAAAACTTTCCATGCTCATGGATTGGAAGAACAAATATTGTGAAGATGTCAATGCTACCTAGAGCAATCTACACATTCAATGCAATCCCCATCAAAACACCATCCACTTTTTTCAAAGAAATGGAACAAATAATCCTAAAATTTGTATGGAACCAGAAAAGACCCCGCATAGCCAGAGGAATGTTGAAAAAGAAAAGCAAAGCTGGTGGCATCCCAATTCCGGACTTCCAGCTCTATTACAAAGCTGTCATCATCAAGACAGTATGGTACTGGCACAAAAACAGACACATAGATCAATGGAATAGAATAGAGAGCCCAGAAATGGACCCTCCACTCTATGGTCAACTCATCTTTGACAAAGCAGGAAAGAATATCCAATGGAACAAAGACAGTCTCTTCAACAAATGGTGTTGAGAAAATTGGACAGCCACATGCAGAAGAATGAAACTGGACCATTTCCTGACACCACACACAAAAATAGACTCCAAATGGTTGAAAGACCTCAATGTGAGACAGGAGTCCATCCAAATCCTAAAGGAGAACACAGGCAGCAACCTCTTTGACCTCAGCCGAAGCAACTTCTTCCTAGAAACATCGCCAAAGCAAGGGAAGCAAGGGCAAAAATGAACTATTGGGACTTCATCAAGATAAAAAGCTTTTGCACAGCAAAGGAAACAGTCAACAAAACCAAAAGACAACTGACAGAATGGGAGAAGATATTTGCAAATGACATATCAGATAAAGGGCTAGTATCCAAAATCTATAAAGAACTCATCAAACTCAACACCCAAAGAACAAAGAATCCAATCAAGAAATGGGCAGAAGACATGAACAGACATTTTTCCAAAGAAGACATCCAAATGGCCAACAGACACACGAAAAGGTGCTCAACATTGCTCGGCATCAGGGAAATCCAAATCAAAACCTCAATGAGATACCACCTCACACCAGTCAGAATGGCTAAAATTAACAAGTCAGGAAATGACAGATGTTGGCAGGGATGCGGAGAAAGGGGAACCCTCCTACACTGTTGGTGGGAATGCAAGCTGGTGCAACCATTCTGGAAAACAGTGTGGAGGTTCCTCAAAAAGTTGAAAATAGAGCTACCCTATGATCCAGCAATTGCACTACCGGGTATTTACCCCAAAGATACAAAAGTAGGGATCCGAAAGGGTACGTGAACCCCGATGTTTATAGCAGCAATGTCCACAATAGCCAAACTGTGGAAAGAGCCAAGATGTCCATCCACAGATGAATGGATAAAGAAGAGGTGGTATATATATACAATGGAATATTATGCAGCCATCAAAAGGAATGAGATCTTGCCATTTGCAACGACGTGGATGGAACTGGAGGGTATTATGCTGAGCGAAATAAGTCAAACAGAGAAAGACATGTATCATATGACCTCACTGATATGAGGAATTCTTAATTGCAGGAAACAAACTGAGGGTTGCTGGAGTGGGGGGTGGGGTGGGAGGGATGGGGTGACTGGGTGATAGACACTTCGAGGGTATGTGCTATGGTAAGGGCTGTGAATTGTGCAAGACTGTTGAATCTCAGATCTGTACCTCTGAAAGAAATAATGCAATATATGTTAAGAAAAAAAAAGAAGAAGGTGGTAGGAGGGGAAGAATGAAGGGGGGGAAATCGGAGGGGTAGATGAACCATGAGAGACGATGGACTCTGAAAAACAAACTGAGGGTTCTAGAGGGGAGGGGGGTGGGAGGATGGGTTAGCCTGGTGATGGGTATTGAGGAGGGCACGTTCTGCATGGACCACTGGGTGTTATGCACAAACAATGAATCATGGAACACTACATCTAAAACTAATGATGTAATGTATGGGGATTAACATAACAATAAAAAAATTAAAAAAAAATAAAGCTCAGAAATGGTCTTAAAAAAAAAAATCCCAGTTTCTGTTCCTTTTTTTGCTTTAGTCTCAAGAATTTCTTTTACCTTTTCATATAGTGTAAGTCTGCTAGATACAAATTTTCTTAGGTTTCCTTATCTAAAATGTCTTATTTGCTTTCATTTGCGAAATATATTTTCACTGGTAAAGACTTTTTGACATTTTTTTCCTTTCAGCATTTTAGGATGTCCTTTTATTGTTTCTTGCCTCGCCTTGTTCCTGATGAGAAGTAACTTTTATTTCTTATTGTTATTCATCTGTATGTCTCCTGCTATCATTGGTATTTTTATTTGTTTTTAGTATTTTATCTTGCCTCTTGTCTTTCAACAGTTTGATTATAGCGGTTATTTAACCTACTTGGTCTGTGCCAGGTTCTTTAATCAGTGGGCTGATGATTTTCCTCAAAATTGAAAACGAAAATCTTTTTTAAAAAAAAATTGTGCTGGGGCGCCTGGGTGGCTCAGTTGGTTAAGTGACTGCCTTCGGCTCAGGTCATGATCCTGGAGTCCCGGGATCAAGTCCCACATCAGGCTCCCTGCTCAGCAGGGAGTCTGCTTCTCCCTCTGACCCTCCCCCCTCTCATGCTATCTCTATGTCATTCTCTCTCTCAAATAAATAAAATCTTTAAAAAAAAAAATTGTGCTGGGTGCTTGGGTGGCTCAGATGGTTAAGCGTCTGCCTTCAGCTCAGGTCATGATCCCAGAGTCCTGGGATCGAGTGCCGCATCAGGCTTCCTGCTCCACTGGAAGTCTGCTTCTCCCTCTGCCTCTCTCTGTCTCTCATGAATAAATAAATAAAATCTTTAAAAAATATAAATAAATAAATAAATAAATAAATAAATAAATAAATAAATAAATAAATAAAATTGTGCTGGGGTGACTCAGTAGGTTAAGCATCCAAATCTTGTTTCAGCTCAGGAATCTCAGGGTCCTGAGATTGAACCCTGCATCAGGCTCTGTGCTCAATGGGGAGTCTCCCTCACCCTCTGCCCCTTCCCACTCTCCCTCTGTCTCAAATAAAACCTTTTTAAATAAATAAATAAATAAATAAATAAGCTTTATTCTCTCTCTCACCTGTAATTCTGAGACTCCATTTGCATTTATGTTAGGCTGTTTGCAATTATCCCTTAATTATCCAATTATCCCTTTTTCTTTTTTTCTTTTTCTTTTCTTTTTCTTTATTTTTTTTCCCCACATACTTTTGTCTCTCCTCTGAAGTTTTGACAATTTCTATTGACTGGCCTTCAAGTTCAGTTATTTTTCCTTCTTTAGTCACCAAATTGTTCTTAAATCCATCCAATGCATTTTTGATACCAGATATTGTCTTTAGAATCTGTACTTCATTCTATTTTAATTTTCATTTCCCTACATGATATTCCTGTTTTGTTTGTTTTTTTTTTACTTAAATCTTTCCCTAATTTTTTTTAAAAAGTTAAAATATTTCTTTTAGAGGTACTTGTATGCTAGCTCCAATGACTGATTATCTACATACCCTTCTAATAATTGTGTTTTCTCTTGACTTGGAGTCATAGTTTCCTATTTATTTTTTTTTTTTTTTTGGTTACTCTACACATTGTTTATAATAGTTGAGACAGAAGTATAATAATATTGTGTTATTTTACTGCAGAACATGCCATGTGCCCTCCTTTGTGAGATAGGATGAGAGGCTGATCATTCAGTTTCTTCCTTCCATCAAAATGAGTGAGGTTTGAATGAGCATTAATTAGGCTGAGTTCATCTGTAATTAGTTCAACCCAAAACTTCCTGTGCTTTGTGTTGGTCTTGCCATTATTTGAACTGGGAGCAATTGAGGCTGTAATTTTATATAATTTTAACTTGATATACTTTGATAACATGCTTTGATTTAACTTAGGTACAGCCACAGAATCCGAGTACCATAAGGAAGTTTAAGAACATATTTCTCTCCATTCTCTAACCCCTTCTCCACTCTTGCTGTCTTGCACAAGTTAGAAATGAAGATGTATGAGCATTTTTAGTCCTAGTAATTTACTTTTGCATTTGGGGATCTTCAGGGTTATATACTATTCATCTAACTTATGTCATTCAATACTCAACTATATCGTCTTTTCCCTCTCTATTCTCTGCTTCTGTGGCAACTGATTCCTCGCTCTGCTCATTTCCAGAAATAGCACTGCAACTCTCTGCCATCCTATGAAGGGTTTTGCTTTCTCTGGAATTCAGTTTATCAAAGCTTCCTTGTGTCACTGTTCTTCGTTAGACACACAGAAAAATTTTTCATTTTGTTCCAATTTTTGTTTTGTTTTGTTTTTTTACCAAGGGAATCAGAGTACTGTGAGCCCTTTAACCTAAACTAAAGCAGAAGTTGTCTGTCCACAGCCTTAGAAAATTTAAGCATTTCTCACTCTTCTAGAGTTATTCTGTAATTTTAGCTTCCTCATCAATTTTACTACCAAAGTTTTCTGATGTCGAAAAATACGTGCCATAGAACTAATATATAATCCCAATAAACAGATTTAATGACAAATTTCAAGCTCTGAATAAGATTTTCTCATTCTGAATAAGAATTTTTATGTTATTTCATATACTTTAACCAGTCTCAGCCATCTCTCAAATTCCCTGGGTTTCTTCGAGTTAATAATGCCCTCAGCTTCAATTCACATGTACTAAGAAATTCTAGCTAGAATTTAATGGACACTCAATCAAATCTAGATAGCTTTTTTTTTTTCTCCTTCTGGATATCCTTTCTGGAATGCCATTTTTCAGGGACTAGTCTCCCAATCTATGGTCAGAGTATTCCATGCACAGGACAAAGGTGTTGGTCTAAAAAAGACTATCTGATGATATAGAAAATCCTGCTGTATATTTGTCTGGTAAAGGTATTCAGGGGGTCCCTATTCACTGAAAATAGGAATCCAGTCACTAAGGCCCCGAGGAGTATCTTTCCAACTACGCCACAGATACTACCTTTCTGCCCTCAATTGTATTCTATGAATGCTCTTCCTGATCAAGTCTCACTTGTGATATCCATGCTCAGATTCAGCATATATATGCTAACGGTGGAGTAAAAAATGTGTCTGAACTATACATGCCTGTTGGGGAAAAAAAATGCAAACAACAAGAAGAATGAGATAGAAAGGAAAATAACAGCAATATAGTCTCAAGTTAAATCTTGATAATCCTAACTTTATGAAACTTTCACTACCCTACTGAACAAACACCAAATGCCACAGACACTCTATGGGCATTTACAGACCACAGGCTTTTCCTCCTGACTTGTAGTGTTTCTGCTCTGAGCATTTCATTCAATAACATAAGAGCACTCCTTGTTTTTTCATTGTTTTGTGTTTTTTTTTTAGCAGAGAAAAAATTTTTAGATAATTCCAGCTGGGATGTTGACTCTTCCTAAGTCTCAAGAGTGCTTTTAACTCACTTCTCATGCCTCTTGCCTTTGTTCTGTGGCCTGTCATGCATCCCAGGACATTCAGCATGACCGGCACGTGTTGGCGGTGATGCCTCTGCTCACGCTACTCACTTCTCCATGATACCAGTAGTCCCCGTACGTCAACTGGGTTGTTAAAAGCATACTTGTCAATGTTTTGTTTTGAAGATGCCCTGATCATCAGTGTTCCTCAGACTCTTACACTGAAGAGAGCCTATTATTTCAGTATTATGAGGCACACAGACAAATTGAGAATAACACTCTGAACAACCGAGCTGTCTCATATTTGACTCATTTCTGTTTTAAGAACTTCTAGAGCAATCCCACATTACATGCCAAACATGAGCAGCAAACTTAAAAGAACAGAAGATCCAGAGGAGAAAGAAGAGAACCAGTGAAAACAAAAAAGCTAACTATAGGTATATCAGTACATGGGATAGTGAATTTCTAATAATGGCCCTATCCATATTCGTATACTCAAATATGGATAATCTATAAATATGACTATCAATTCCTGGCCAAGTTCTCTTTACACCAATTGAAAAATTCCACAGAGTAGCTGGAGACCATTAGAGTAAAAATACATTCCAAACACATAAATAGCAACTTCCAAAATTTAAGTAAACAAGAATTAAGAAAGATAAGTAAACCAAGTCACAATGAGACAAAAAGACAATTTCATAGCCATGAAGTCAATACTACTGCTGTTATTTTTAACTTTTTACAACAGTAATTTATGTTATCCAAAATCTTTTACTCTTGGGATACATTAGGATATTCACAAACATGAGGTTTATAAACTTGACTTGTGATTTGTCTATTCTAAGTCACCCTAGAAACCACATGGCTTAGCACACGTTTCCATTGTGGGAATAGGTTTTATTTAATTACTATTGACCTCTTCCTTGTTCTTTGGCATTTTCTTTAAGGTTGTTTTTAAAATATGCAGCAAAAATAGCCCATAGCAATGGGTAGACTATTCCCTAACAATCCAATTGTTAGGGAGTTTCCATAATTTAACACTGGGAAGCTAACCATATTCAAATCAAGGTATGATGGGCAGCCTCTCCTCCAATACTTCCCTAAAGGGAACTCAAATTAGCTGTGTTAGAAATCTGAGGGCCAATCAAAGGCTTCAGTTCCTTCAGTTAACTTCCTTAGAGACATCCACTGGCAAGATTACAGAACTCTGAGACTTTAGAGTTTTGACTGTTTTGTTTTTCATGTCTAGGGGTCAGTCTAATCTTTAATACCTCTAATTCCATCTATCAGTAACCCTTTTTTCCACATATTTTTCCTTGACTCAATGTTTCAAAATTCATCTGTTTACAGAATAGGCCATCAAATTAGTAACAATGAAAAAGAGACAGGGAGAAAGGGAGAGAGAGCTAGAGGCAGGCAGACATCCCTTGAGAATACACAGTCCAGAATGGGAGCAACATTTCTTTGCTTTATGATTCAGAATCTACAGTGATGACAAGCTAACAAGGCTTTCACCCTTTCCTGTAGGTAACCCTCAAGAGAAGGGTCTCAGCTCACATTATTCAGTGTAGCCACATAGCTTATCCTGTGAAGGTTTCCCTGTTGCACAGGCTTCAAAAATACCTACTTTTTCTTCTGCATGTTGGCATAGTTCTACATGACATACTGAACAGGTGATCTATACACCACCTCACATAGCTTTTTATAGGTCACATTCAACTTCAAGATTTAAGCTGAACTTCCAGTGGGGACATTTAAGTTCTTGGAAAGATTTTTGAGCCCCAACTACAGGTCACACATAGGGTGATCCCCCATGTTCTCCCCAGCATCTCTATTCCCTTATTGAAGTGGCAAAAAAAGTATTGATACATTCACTGAACTCATTTTTTGCTGGAAGCCTTTCTCAATAGACATGCAATAGTGCCCAGCAGGATATGTGGGAGCTATGATTTACCTCCTTTTATAGATATTGAAAGTGAGATGCAAAAATTAACTTTCTCAAAAAATTCAGCTTTGTAAAATGTAAGAGCTGTGATTTGCGTGACTTCAACATCAGGGTTCTTAAGCATGACACACTACTTACTGATTAGCACAGAGCAGGTTACCAATTAACGTCTGTTGAATGAATGGTTCCATCGAACTATTAAGGAGGGCACATGTTGCAATGAGCACTAGGTGTTACATGCAAACAATGAATCATGGAACACTACATCAAAAACTAATGATGTACTATATGGTGACTAACATAATTTAAAAAATTTAAAAATACTAAAAAAAAAAAAAAAAATCAAACAACGCGACCTTACCAGTCTCTCCAGTTACTTCAATGGCTCCACAACAAAGAGTGTCTCTTAACCAGCGTGGTCATGTGAAAATTTCACAGCGGGAAGCTGTATGCAAATAGAAGGTTTTTCCCCCAGCACAACAGACTGCACAAAAATATTCCAACTGGGGCACTGCACACTGGCAAGTATTTCTCATTTTGAAAAGCCCTTACTCCATTACTAATGGCCTGTCCTCAGCATTTGGTATGTCCTGGACCTTCTTCTCTTGCCCATCAGTCCTGGAATACCTGCCACAGAACAGGCACTTTCCCTCCTGCAGCCTGATTATCCAAAGCCTGTTACTGTATGTTCTCAGCAAATGATCACAAACTTGTCAAGCCAGAGCCTGTGTCTTTTTGTTTACCAGATATCATGTACCAAATAGTACATGATAAATGCTGAAATTTGGATATATCTTAATTTTAAATGTCAATCCAAGCCAGGCGACCTACCAGCTAAAGTAAAAAGCTCAATAATTCTCACCAGAGCTCCCCCTGGTATTATTTTCAATATTGCTCTTCATGTCAGTCTGCCCTTCTGTCTGTTCTCCTTTGCTAGGTTATTGGTTGCTCACTCTTCAGATCTGGACAGTTCCAATTTCTCCAGATAGTCTAGAACTCTGAGGGGCATCTCTTGGCTACTAAGCTCAATCACGTTCCCTGGGTATCCTGCAGGAAAAAGTTCATGGATTTCCTCTGTATGCTTCCCAGTCCATTTCCCACTCATACTACCTTCCAGCTTCTCTCTAGAATCTTTTCAAAGCTTTCGCCCCATTACAATGGGATTTTTTCATTCATTTTACAAATGTTTACTAAGTACCTACTTTTGCAATAGATTCTTTAGTTGTGGGGAATGCAGCCTTGAAGGAAACAGGATATCCCTATCCTAACAGAACGGATGTTCAAGTAGGAGGAGGGAGTATTATTTTATTACTTCAAAATAATGAAGTAAAACATATACTGTATGGTGATAAGTGACATGGAAAACTAAAGCAAAGAAGGGCAATAGGAGTGTATGGATGTGGGGATAGATTATAATTTTAAATAGTATGGTTGGGGAAGACCTCATTAAAAAGGAAACATTGTAAGAAATTGCTGATGGACATGACAGAGTGAGCCATGGGCTATCTAAGGAAAAATTATTATTCTGGGCAGAGAGAAAGACAACTTCATTCTCCTCACACCTTTAAATTAATATCTATATCTTTTGGTCTTAAGTTTAAAGAAGTTTGTTTTTAAAATACTAAATAGGGGTGCCTGGGTGGCTCAGTCAGTTAAGCATCTGCCTGCAGCTCAGGTCATGATCTGGGGGGTCCTGGGATCGAGTCCTGTATCGGGCTCCCTGCTCAGTGGGGAGTCTGCTTCTCCCTCTCCCTCAGGTCCTCCGTCCCCCCAGTAGTGCTCGCTCTTTCTTGCTGTCTCAAATAAATAAATAAAATCTTTAATTAAAATAAAATACTAAATAGAATGCATTAAATATTCTCTAATATATAATAAAAGAGAAATGACTGTCACTGGAACAATAAACTTAATTACCCGGAGATTTTATCTCTTGCGCTTTGAAAAATATGGTATTCCACTTACACTTAAAATAAGGTTTCTCGACAACCTCTGAACTACTGACATTGGCAGAGGGTGGAGATTCTGTGCATTTGTACTATGTTCAGCAGCATCCCTGACCTCTACCCATTAGATGCCAGTAGCACCAACACACACACACACACCCCAACAACAACAACAACAAAACATGTCTCTAGATATTGCCAAATGTTACCTAGGGAGCAAGAACACCTCCCACGAAGAACTACTGGTTTAAAAGCATGAGAGCCAATGGCCTCTACAACTTATGTTGTTGAGGATTCAGTACATCACAATAAGGGCAAGTTTTAGCCTTAAAGAAAAATGTACCAACAAGCATAATCAGTAAGCTCTATGATTTAGAATGGCTTGAAAAACCATTAAGGGAAGCTTCCTCCAAAACAGTGCTGCTGTTTGCACATTATCCTCTTGTCACCAGGAGGCAACGCAGTATTATGAGATTTGGGTTAGGTGAGGTAGAGCAAGGGGTGTGCCCTTATGGTTTAAAGTACAAAAAGGGGGCGCCTGGGTGGCTCAGTTGGTTAAGCAACTGCCTTCGGCTCAGGTCGTGATCCTGGAGTCCCGGGATCGAGTCCCGCATCGGGCTCCCTGCTTAGCAGAGAGTCTGCTTCTCCTTCTCCCGCTCCCCCCCTCTTGTGCTCTCTCTCTCAAATAAATAAAATCTTAAAAAATAAATAAATAAATAAATAAATAATAAAGTACAGAAAGGGCTAGTGTGAATTCAGGCAAGTTCTAAGGGAGTTTTATAAAACAGTATAATGAAAGCGAAGAATCTGGAATTGATTCCCTTCAAACAATCCACGTTGCACATTCCACTTTTCTTCTATGATCTATTTTCTAATCGCTTTATTTTCCTCGACAGGCACTTCTTCAGTCATTTCAAAACTCTCCTCCTATCTCAGTATCATCCACACAAGCTAACCCTTGACTGAGACTGAACCATAAAAGCTCTTTTATGGTTCGGATTCATTATATCCCACAGAGTTCTTACCTATGTTCCCTGGACCCTAAATCACCTTCAACTGCATGCTATCCTCAGATTCTGAACTAGAAAAGTATTCCTTCCTAAATTCAGAGTTCATTTAAAAATATTATCTCTAGCCTGTATCAATTATTTGTCAAAGCTGTGCTCTTTCTCAAATTCATAAAGACTTGCAAGTTTGTTCTTCTTCCACCAGATCTTAGAATTCAATTTTAGGCACCCATTTCCATTCAGCAACCTTTGACCTTACGAAAAGATATCCAGCCGATGGCAGAATCACAGACTGGACAAATATCCCCTTGTGCAAAACAAGCTAGTACTGGAGAATCCAATGTGTAAAGTGCCTCCCCCTGGGTGGCTGACAAATTGTTTCCAGCTCTTCAGCCCCACTTCTACTTCCTCACCAGTAGGACCCATCCCACTAGTGACCAATATTTGTCATTTCATAATACATTTATACTTAGTAAGAATAAAGGTAAACATATACAGGTAAGAAAATGAAAAGTAGTAAGGGGCTGGGAGGTGGGGAAGAGGAGTAAAGAGAGCAACTCTAAAAATTCTGAACCTCCTATCAAGAATGGTCAAATAATCGGACGGGGAGACAAACCATGAGAGATGATGGACTCTGAGAAACAAACTGAGGGTTTCAGAGGGGCGGGGGGTCGGGGGGATGGTTTAGCCCGTTGATGGGTATTAAGGAGGGCACGTACTGAATGGAGCACTGGGTGTTATATGCAAACAATGAATCATGGAACACTACATCAAAAACTAATGATGTAATGTATGATGATTAACATAATTTTAAAAAAAACGAATGGTCAAATAAGTCACAGAGTGAACGAAAGGCCTCAGTTCCGTGTATTCTAATCATTTCCACATAACACTCCCTTGGACACTGTCCAAATGTAACATATTCTCGAACGTCTTGTCTTTCTGCTTCAAACCAATGGATGCATCTATGAAAGTGGGGTTTAGGTTGGATTCCTTAGAGCCAATCCTCCTCTGCCAAATCCCCCAAAAGCTTTTCTTGTTTCACAGCCTGAAAGTGTCCCCTACGACATCTTCCTTTCTCCCCATCATTTTCTAACTTTAGTATCTGTATCTAAACTTACAGTTTCTAATATTCTTTAAATTACTCCATTCACGTTCTTCAAAGATTTGAATAAGTCAATTTTATCTCTCCAGTGCCCATGTTTGTTGAATTTTTATACAAATTTGCCTTACACTTTCCCCGCCTCAGTAAGGACCTATATTCTGAGCCATTTGTCTCTGTCCATCTCTACTTCCTGAATGCCTTTCCCATGCTTTACTTCCCTTTACTCTCAATCTAAGAACTGTGTTCCTATGTATTTGAGTCTGCTCGGGGAAATGGCACAATTCTGCATCTCTGGTACTGATCTGGAGGTCCTGCCCTAGCTCCTGGCTTTTTGGCGATATGCTTTCTGCCCATCCCCAGAAAATCCAGGGCCTTTTGGCCAGACACACTTTTGGCCCTCTAAATACATCCTCTTGTTAAACTGCACCCCAAACACTAGAATGCAGAATTTTACATGCGTCATCACCCAATATTTCATTCTTTTGTTTTTCGATCATCAGTTAAGCTAGAGAAGTTACCAATTTGTCTCTGATGGCATCTGTGCTATCTTGATATTCTTGGCTTTGTTAAATCTTCAAAGCCTAAAAGAGTTGGCTAAAAAGGCTAAAACCTTTCCTCACTTCCATTTACAATCACTGGGAACATTCACTAATTTATGATGTACCTATCATGGGTTTTTCCTCCCTCTTGTGTACATTTTTATTTATTTCCTTCAAAGGTAAGTTCTAAACATCTGGGAGGAACCACTGCCCTTTTTAAGAATATTTTCAACTAAAAAAATAGGCCTTTGTTATACTTTAAGGTTTTTTTTTTTTTTTTAGCAAGTTCTGCATGAACACCAGGTATGCTGTGCACGGGACATGGAGGTCAAGCACATAGATTCTTGTACCAGCAGCAGAGTGAGTTGCTTTCCAGTGCCCTATCAGTGTACAAAAATGGCTGTTAATCTTGCTATAGACATGAAAATTCCAATCAGCTATCCCTTGCAGTGAAACTCTTATGTTACCCATATGTTTTCTATGGAATCCTAGGGCTCAAGGAACTGATTTATTCGTATTTCTTCACTTCTGAGGTCAAAGACCGTAGATATTTGTAAACATTGGGATTCTTTACCTTCACTGTCTTTCCTGTTAAATATATCCCTCCCACAGCACAAGTAGGCTAAATAATTGATGGGGCCATTTGAGTGCAAACGATTGGTTTTAGAGAACAGATCCAGGAAGGAAAAGAGTGTAGCCCTAGCACAACAGACAGGTTTCTAGCGAACAAGATCTTAAAAAAATAGGATAATACATGATGCCATAGCAATCAAAGGATAAAACATCCCATTCTGTCATAGGTCAGAGAGATAGTTGTAGAAGATATTCTTTGACAAAGATATCACTTTGGTTAAATCCTGAAAGACAAAAAAAATGTTAGGTAGGTAGTTGAGGAAGCAAGGCATTCAAAACAAAGGGCATGTAAAATATAAAAAGAAAATTTGAGTAACCACAGATAAAGCCAGCCCGTGTGTATTGCACTAGACAAACGCTTGAGTATATGGCTGGAAAGGAAGTAAGAGACTAGATTATGAATTGCAAAATGAAATCAGTATGGACAGAGATATGCAAATAATTATGAAAGAATTTAAGCAGTAGACTCAACAAAATTAACAAATCGTTTCTGACTAAAGTGATTATAAATTTATCACTGAGCCCAAGAAAGGCTAAATAGTTTGTTTTTTTCAAACTACTTTATTAAGGTATGACTGACATACAAAACACTATACATATTTAATATATACAATTTGAGTTTGGAGATAAGTATACTCTCATGAAACCATGACGATCTATGCCATAAATATATTGATCATCTCCCAAAGTATCCTCCCACCTTCTCTATTTATTGCTCTATTTGTTCTGTGAAAACATTAAAAAGTCTACTCTCTTAGCAAATTTTTAAATATACAATATTGTTAACTATAAGCACGATGCTGTATAGATTTTTAAGACTTACTCATCTTGTAGAACTGAAACTTTATACCTGCTGACTAATAACTCCTCATTTCCCTCTTCCCCTGGCTCCTGGCAACCACCATTATACTCCCTGCTTCTCCAAGTTTGATTTTAGATTGCTCATATAAGTGGTATCATTGGTGCAGCTACTAGGGAAAACAGTATGGCAGTTCCTCAAAAAATTAAAAATAGAAATACTCTATGAACCAACAATTCCCCTTTTGGGTATAAAGCCAAAGGAATTGAAATCAGGATCTTGAAGACATATCTGTACTTTTATGTTTATTACATCATTAATTTTAAGAGCCAAGATGTGGGAACAACCCAAGTGTCCAATGAATGGATAAAGAAATTTGGTGTACATATGCAAGACAATATTATTCAGCCTTTAAAAAGAAGGAAATCCTGCCATATGTGACAACAGGGATGCACCTGGACGACATGATGCTAAGTGAAATGAGCCAGACACAGATGAACAAATTTGTGTATGGCTTTAAAACTAAGTATCAGAGATGAAATTTGAAGGTATAGCTAATTTATTTATTTTTAAAAAACATTTATTTATTTATTTATTTAAAGAGAGAAAGTGTGTGTGAGCAGGGGGAGGGAGAAGGACTTCCTCAAGAGAAAAAGTAAAGACAGAAAGAAAAATGGGGGAGGGGTGAAATAATTTTAAAAAACTGGAGAATTCTACCTGCCATTTCCTTTCATGAGCTAGAACTTGGAATCAGTGAGAGATGCGAGCTATGAATCCATTTTTCTTTCGACTGGGTCTCAGTGTCCCTACTTCAACTTCATTGTGGGTACTTAGTTCCTGAGTGTGATTTTAATGTCTGGTGTCTCTTTTTCATACTTCATGGTTCTTAAATCCAAGTCAA
Organism: Neomonachus schauinslandi; assembly: GCF_002201575.2. Lineage (NCBI taxonomy): Eukaryota > Metazoa > Chordata > Mammalia > Carnivora > Phocidae > Neomonachus > Neomonachus schauinslandi. The sequence continues at coordinate 53,023,875 of NC_058415.1, read as the reverse complement.
CCACTTCTTTCGGGGCTTCTGAACTAAAATGGGAATCTTCAACACTGGAAGAAAACTTGGCTGTCCTAGATTTATGGAAAGTGGCACTCTCCTCGTCTACTGAGGTAAGAGCTCTAACTGATGTGAGTCAGATACTTTATGGTCAAGAGGGCCATTGCAAGTCATAGGGTCGTTATTGCTAAATTCTTTGAGCATCACTATGATAGCCACGATGCTAAGTGCTTACTTACCTTATCCCATTTAAATTTCACAGCCATCCTAGGAGGTGCTGGTATTACCCAGTCTTACGGATAAAGTTACCAGCTAGAAATGGAAGAATCTGAGGTTCAGAGATATTAACCAACTTGTTCAAGTTTATATAATTACTAAGTAGTTGGCCCTTAACAAGCATATAATTAATTTTCTCCAATAGTTAATAAAAATTGCTCAGGTAAGAAAGCCAATCATTGATTGGCTTTCAGATAACATTGTTTTCTGCTATTGTAACTTTGTTGTATTTCATCTTATAATAATTAGGGGGATACTAGTTGATTTTATGTCATTCCAAAACTAGGGAGCCAAAGGGAGAAATGTCTTCTGATGTTCTTGTTACCATTACCTTAAACCTAGTATTTCATGGGCTCTTATACAATAATATGCTTAACCTGTCCATCATTACAAATATCAGTTCTGGAGGGCAAAAAGATAGATGTGCAAAAACAGGCATTAGAAAGACAAATAGAAAACTTTGGTGTGAGTGTTTATATCTGCACATATATGTGGTAACTGCGTTGACATTTAAAATATTTTTAGGTGTTTGTTACAGACTCAGTATTTTCCACTATAAAACAAAATTTTACATGAAGTTCAACATAAAAAAGGACAATTTTCTTTTCCTAGGTTTACAAGTAGCCAACATATTGACCAATTTTTGGCAGGTTTTTTTTTTTTTTTTTCCTTTTCGGTGTCTCAAATGGCACAATCAATCAAATTGACTATACAACGATCCAGAATAGCCATTAAGAAACAACTTTGAGGTGAAATGCTTTGACCTTTATAAAACTTTAAAGATTGGTTTCCCCAAGGGTCAATTCCTGACCCTAGACTTTACCTTTGGAAGTTGACACCCTGAGGCACTCTATCAATGTAAAATCTCATTGAAGTCTTTCACTTTCACATAAGAGTTGTATGCAACTCCATTTATCATTTTCTTTCAGTGGAAAAATACCTCACTCCAAATACCCTTGAAATCTGTACGAATTCCATGATAGCTCCTTTTTCTTTTTTGGGGAGAAGGGAGGAATACACATTTATAGATTTTTTTTTTTTTTTTACCATAAAGAGCTAATGGCAGCTCTCCCTTAGCTGATATTTCATATGTATAATTCTTATTTCAGGCAAAAAGAAACTATATTAGAATTGAAGAGTAACATTAGGCCACAAACAAATGTGTAATACTTATGTGTAACTGGAGCAAACTGGTTACTCAGTCTTCTCTGGAAGCATAGTAAATACATGATGTCTGCTATATAAAGGGCAGCATTCTCCATGCTATGGTAAGAATACTAGCAGATGATTTTGGTTACAGAGAACAGAAATGGATTCTGCCAGCAGAAATTTATTCAAAGGACCCTAGTAGAATGAAGAATTCAGAGAAAATCTAGAAAATCAGGTTGTGTCGAGATCCAAATAGAGCTAGTCACAATCAATCTGCTGGCAAGGAGTAATCCCACTGTGCTGCTATTGCTACTGTTGGAACCGTCACCATCACCGGTCAGCTCCTGACAACGTCAGATACTTTGTATTCGCAGTATTCTTAATTGCACATGTGGACTCTCCACTCAGCTACAGTCACAGTTAAAAATCACAATCTGATCCTGGCCCTTTATTCCACCTCCTCCACTATCAAAGATAATGTATCTCATTTACCATGTTTGGATCACATACCAGGCGCTAAACGAAAGAGGGAAGAAAGGAAATGCATAGGATATGTCCTTGTATCCCACAGTGGATGGGGCTGCCAAGGTTTTTAGGGTTTATGAAAGCCAAAACTGAGATTAGTTTGTGGTAAAGCTACATCCTATAGTGGTAGTTCCCAAATAAAGTGAAGAGGAGTGGCATACGTCAAAAACATTTTCCGCAGGGTCCCAGACAAAGAATTCTATTTGAGGTAGGAGACGATAAAATGTTAGATGCTATTAAATATAAAGTTTGAAGTAATATAATTCAAACATTAAATTTAAAAATACCAGTTTTAAATGTTTTCAGGAAATAGAGAACACTTTTCAACCTGTTCTATCAGGCAAGTATAAGCCTCTTACCAAAATATTATGAACACATTAGAAGAAATAATTAGAGACTAATATCCCTTTTGAGTATAATCACAAAATTAATAAGATATGAACAAATTTAACCAAATAATATATAAAAAATATATTACATCATGACCAGTATCATCTCAGGAATACAAAGTTAGTTTAACATATGAAAAGCAAACAAAATAATTGATGGCATTAGCTGAGTAAAATAAAAAAAAAACAAAAACAAAAAATTCATTCTTCCTTCAACAGATACATAAAAAGCACTTGACAGATTCAATGTTCATTCATGGTTTTAAAGAAAATATCCTTAGCACACTAAGATATAAGACAACCTCCTCAATCTGTTAAGTGTCAGCAACAAAACAGCAACAAGTAATATTTACTTAATGCTGAAACACTGAATATTTCCCAAAGGTCAAAAACAAGTCAAGGATATCAGTTATTTAATTCTATTTGACACTGTACTAGAAGATAATTAAATGAAAGGCATAGCATTTAGAAAGGAAAAAGTAAAACTGTCTATTTGCAGAAGACATTTTATGTAAAAGGAAATCCTACTCAACCTATAAAAAATATACTAGAAATAATTAGGTCGACATGCAAAAAAAAAAAAATCAATTGTCTTTCTTTCTATATATTAGCTGAAACTAGTAGAGATGAAATAGAAGTGCTATCATTTATAAAATTACCAAATAACATCAAATAGCTAGGAATACAAATTCTTAATGAGAGAAATTTTAAAAACCTTAAGAAAAAGATCAAACACATTCATGTGTTGGAAAATCAGAAATTATTAAAATATCCATTCTCCCCAAATTTGGTTATACTAGATTCAACGTGGTTTCAGTCAAAATCACATTAGAATATTTTACAGAAATTGACAAGCTGATATTCAATTTTATATAGGAATACAAAAATCTCAAGTAGCCAAAGAAATCTTGATAAACAAGAGCTGTGATAGAAAACTTCAACCACCTGATTTCAAGACCTACTATAAAACTACAGTAATTGAAACAGTGCGGTATTAGTCTAAAAAGAGAGAAATTCAACACATGAGGGGTCAGTCACATACACATGTTTAACTGATTTTTAACTAATGTGACAAGGTAATTCTGTGGGTAAAGGAAACTATTTTGGCACTACAAAAAATAGATACTCACGTGGGGAAGAAAAAGAATGTCAACCAGTCACTATACACAAATGTTAAGTTGGGATAGATCAGAGACCTAAATCTTGACTATAACATTTCCAGAAGAAGACATAAGGCAATGTATTTACAATACTGAGGTCAAATCATCTTCAGTGAGTTAAGAATTTATTATGAGCATCAGTAGGAATCTGAAAGGTATAAACTCATGGAATATATTTTCATATATCCATAAATGATATTTATCTATTATGTTAAGCATTGTTAAGTACCTCACTATGCGCTATTTGTGTGGAATATAGCAGTGAAGAGTGCAGACAAGATTCCTGCTCTCACTGAACTGGAAGGAAGGAAGGGAGGGGGCTGGGAAGGAAAGGGGGAGAGGGAGGGGAGAGAGAAAGAAATTAGGAAGAATTACAGATAAAGAGGCCTCAATTTAAATAAACAATTGTTTCTTAAGTTATGATGACTCTCCCTAGACACAGTATAGGAGCTGGAATGAAAAAGGAAAGATCATGATAGGATAGTGACAATCACCAGAACAGTGGTGTACAAGACCCCAGTCTATCTCCCCCAGAGATCAACAATTAGACAGCTATCCACAAACCTAAAAATAGCTCTGGGAGGGCGCCTGGGTGGCTCAGTTGGTTAAGCGACTGCCTTCGGCTCAGGTCATGATCCTGGAGTCCCGGGATCGAGTCCCGCATCGGGCTCCCTGCTCGGCAGGGAGCCTGCTTCTCCCTCTGACCCTCCCCCCTCTCATGTGCTCTCTTTCTCATTCTCTCTCTCAAATAAATAAATAAAATCTTTAAAAAAAAATAGCTCTGGGAGAGCTCTATAAATTTCAACAACAAATGGAACAAAAAATCTAAGAATAACTGTGTAAAAAAGGGAAACAGCTTCATTTTACCTATCATTCCTTCCCCCAAACCAGCATTGCACTTTGCCAAAGGGAACTCCCCAACTAGAAAGAAGTTCCTTTGCTAGGAAAGAAAGAGCGGAGTGAGCGACCAGCTTCCCCAGCCTTTTGGGGGATTACACAAGAGTCCCACTTCAGTTTTATCTTGCCCAGACCAGCAAAACCAAGACATACAGAGATGGCTAGGGAGAAAAAAGAAAGAAAAGCAGGAGCTTTCAATGGTATCCATGCAGCAGAAGCCACTGCAACTCATAGTAACCTGCTCTGCAGACAAATACAGCAGCTTTCACCACTGAATAAACCAAAGGTCAGCACAACTTCTAGGAATCCTGCAGATTTCACAGCTTTCACCCCACAGGTAATCATGTTCACTGATGCCACCCACAGGAGTCCTCCCAGCTCCTTACCCCCACGAATACCAGAGCCGCTGAAGTGTACTTACAGCCAGCCTAGGCCTCCACAGCTGCACAATGCAAGATGACACACCTGATCCCCATGGGTCAACCCATGCATTTGCTTGAGGCTAGCCCCTCCAGCTGTGTACTTCCACATCACCAGTCTGATGCCTTTCACTGGCCTCCAATGGTGTGTATTTGCCTGGGGGAGACTGTGCAGCCATCAGAGAGCATGCTGACAGTCAGGGCCCCTACAGCTGCTTGTGGGACCAAATCAGGCCCTGTTTCCTGTCACTGGCCTGTACCACTGCACTCACCTGCAACTAGCCCCTCTAGCTGCGCACCTGCATGCTTCTGCAGCTGTCAGTGTACCTGTAGTTGGCTCTAGCCCTTGCCCCCTGCCTGAATCCACCCACTATGTGGGTGTCTGTAATTATCCCCCGCCACTGCAGAGATACCTTCAGCTGGCTTCTTTCTACAGTTGAGTGTGTGCACATGAATGACTCTGGCCACTAATGTTTCCTGCCCTTGTCCCTAGCCAGCAGCCCTAGCCAGTGCCCCTGCTGAGGAACCCAGCAGCCCTTGCATCCAATGTGGACACCCACAGTGCTCTCTGAGTAACACACAGTGGCCGATGCTGTGAGCCCCAGGAACCTGAACCAAAGAGACATAATGCTTCTCTGGACCTGTTGCCACCACGTGTCCATGCACTTGGCAACCTACACCACAATAAAAGAAAACTATGGGTCAATATCCCTTATGACTATAAATGCAAAAACTCTCAACAAAATATAAGCAAACTTAATTCAATAACCTATTGACAGGATTAGGTTTTTGGAATTTATTCCTCGGATGCAAGGATGGTTCAACATATGCCAATCGAGTATGACATGTCATAATACAATCAAAGGCAAAAATCATGTGATAAACTCAAACGCAGAAAAAGCATTTAACAAAATTCAACATCCTTTCATAAGAATTCTCAACTAATTAGGTATAGAAGGGGTCAATATCAAGATAATAATATGACTAGCCCATAGCTAACATCATACTCAATGGGGAAAGGCTGAAAGCTTTTCCTTTAAAATCAGGAAAAGGACAGGTGTGCCCCACTCTTACCACTCCTATTCAACATTATACTGGAAGTTATAGCTATCGCAATCAAGCAAGAAAAAGAAATAAAAGGTATCCACATTGGAAGAAGTAAAATTGTTTTTTTTTTTTTTTTAGAATATATAAACTTATACATAATCTTAAAAACTTCACTAAAAAAGAATAAACTAATTCAGTAAATTTGAGGATACAAAATCAATAGACAAAATCAGTTGTGTTTCTATACAGTGACAAACATCTGAAAAAGAAGTAAAGAAAACATCCCCATTTACAATGGCATCAAAAATAATGCTTAGGAATAAACTTAACCAAAGAGATGAAACATCCATACAATGAAAACTACATAACTTTGATGAAAGAAATTGAACATGACATAAACAAATTCCAAGATTTCCCATGTTCATGGATAAGAAGAATTAATCTTTTTTAAATGTGCATATTACTCAAAGTGATCCATAGATTCAATGTAGTGGCAGTCCAGTGGCATTTTTCACAGAAATGGGGGGGGGGGGGGAAAAAAACCTAAAATTGGTATGTAACTGCAAAGACCCTGGTTAGCCAAAGCAATCATAAGAAGGAGAAACAATGGTGGGGTATCACACTTCCTAATTTCAAGCTACACTACAAAGTTATAGTAATCAAAATAGTACGGTACTGTCATAAAAAGACAAGCAGATGGAAGAGAATCAATAGCTCAGAAATAAACTGCCACATATATAGTCAAATAATATTTGACCAAGGAGCCAAGAATACTCAATGGGGAAAGGGTAGTCTCTTCAATAAATGGTGTTGGGAAAACTGTGGAAAAAGTGAAATTAGACCCCTATCTTTCACCCTCACAGAAATTAATTCAAAATAAATTTAAGACCTAAACATAAGACCTGAAACCATGAAACTCCTAAAAGAAAATGGAAAAAACTCCTTGACACTGGTCAAATAGGAAGAAAATCCTACCATTTAGGACAGCCTGGATGAATCTTGAGGGCATGTGATGTGAATTCAGATAGTGAAAGGTAAATACTGTAAGATATAATTTATAGGTGGAATCTAAAAATTCTGAACTTCTAGAAACAGTAGAATGGTGGTTACCAGAGGACTTGAGGGTTGAGGAAATGGGGAGATGGTAGTCAAAGGGTACAAACTTCCATTTTTAAGATAAAAAGTTCTGGGGATGTAATGTACAGTATAGTGATCATACTTAATAATACTGTATTATATACTTGAAATTTTAAGAGATTAGATCTAAGATGTTCCCCCCCAATAAAAAGAAATGGTAATTGCATGATGTGATGGAGGGGTTAGCTCATGTTATGCTATGGTGGTAATCATTTTGCCACATATAATTGTATCTAATCAACATGTTGTACACCTTAAACTGACATACTGCTATATGTCAATTATATCTCAATAAAACTGGAAAAAAGTATAGATTAACTTATAAAATTTTCATTCATTCTAATCATTGAGAGTGAATGCTCTAGATCTTTATAATGTTATCACTCCTAAAACCACAATGACTAAGGAGAGCATACCTAATTCCATAAAATTAACTCTTTTGAATGGCTCTCTGGATCTGGATTCTACTATATTTCTATTATTCAAAGTCCAATCAAACCACAAAAATTCTTGAAGGCAAACTGGAAACTCAAGTAAAAAAATTAGTCCTATCTTTGGCAATATATGTTTTCTAGATTGTCCTAAAAACTACTGTTTGTGTACTAGTTTATCAAATATGTTTAAATTATAAATAAAGGTGCCAATTTTTTAAATTAATGTACATGATTTTGTTTTGTTTATATTATGGATGTGTGAGTGAACCACTGAACGCTTAAAAAATTATGATAACAAAGCACTTAATAAAATGAACTCCATTTATGACTGCAGAAGACAGGATTGCAATTTCACATTTACTAAAAAAAAAAAAAAAAAAATCACATTTTTACTATGATTCTCTGAGATATCAAACTCCCTGAAGTTATCTTTCTTTCCCAAAGTAGCTGATTCAGTGTATGATTTTGTATTCAATGTCATCTTTGTTAAATGGGTAAAAACATTCCAGCCTGCTCTTTCATCTCTGACGTTCTACACTGTATCAGTTGCCACTAAAGCAAGGTACATCTTCTTTATCATCACATACAATTAGTCTGACTTTATATCTTTATCTTTCAAGTCTTATCATAAATCCCAGCAAGTTGAATTCCATGTGATTTCAAAAGTTTATCATCTGCATTTCAAGTCAAAACACAGTATTTAAAACTATCATTGTTTATATAACAGCATATTTATTGTTTATGGTATTTTTCCCTACCAGGGCATTGCAGCCCAGAATCATGCCTGTGAAGAATGGGTAAAAAGAAACTTCTGCATTCTAAGAGCTTCCAGTTGTGGGGACAAGCCATTTCCCCAAAGGAGAGTCTGGAATGCCTTATATATGAGCATAACAGGTATGGCTGTTTTTCATCCCTATAGGTAAGCCAGGGGCACTCTGAAGGATCATTAAGAAAAAGTCTTGCAACAGATACACATACATACACATCTAAAAAGAAGAAAATCCTGCCATTTGTAACAACATGGATGGAACTGGAAAACATTATGCTAAGTGAAATAAGCAAGATGCACAAAGACAAATAGGGCATGATCTCACTTTTATGTGGAATCTGAAACAGTCCAACTCATAAAACCAGAGTAGAATGGTGGTTGTCAGAGTTTAGGGAGTGGGGTGGAAAAGGGGTGATATCGGTCAAGGAATACAAATTTTCAGTTATGCAAGATGAGTAAGTTCTAGCAATCTAATGTACAACATGATGCTGACAGTTTAAAATTACTGTATTGTATATTTGAAATTTATGAAGATAGATCTTAAATTTTAACATACACACAAAACGGTAATTTTGTAGAGGTGATAGAAATGTTAATTAGCTTGATTGTGGTGATCCTTTCACAATGTATACATATAACATCAGGTTGTACACCTTACATACAGTTTTTATATGTCAAAGATATATAAATGTTCAAAAATAGCTTTGAGATATGTGAGCCACCCTATTTTTACTAAGTTGAAATATTTTGCATCTCTTGACCAACACAGCACCTGATTCTGCTGGGGTATAGAGTAAGATGGACCTAGAATAAGGTGAATCATCCTATATTTCTACAATTTGTCCCAGTTTACACGAAAGTGATGGGGCAAGTGTCCACCACCACCACAGGACCTTCAAAGCTCAGGTCTGGCAGAATAGAACCTCTCTGACAGAGACAGAGGTAAATCAAGAAAGTAACATAACCAAGCTACAGCTCCCATTCTTGGAAAACTCATCAAAAAAGAGGGTTCTCAGAGGCACACACCAACGTGCTCCATGAAAGAGGCAACATTTGCTCACCTGTACAAAGAAGGAGTAGGAACGATCAGAGAAGCTAATTAACAGTTAATTTGCAGGTGAAGGCAACATTTCCATTTCAAATACAGAGATGGCATTCCCTTCCCTCACCCCCAATCTTGGCTGTTACAACCCCAGGGAAGGCTTCTTTCACAAAGCTACAATTAAGTCAATCAATTCTGGCAAAATGGCAAGAGAAGAGCTTTAAATCAAAATATAATGTTGAAGTTCCACATGAACAGGATTGATAATCATTAAGAATTAACTAATGAAAAAAATCATAGGATCAAATGGATAGATCATTAAACATCTGTTTATTCAGTGTGAAATAGGAATTCAAAATAGCCTGGCTAAGCACAATTATTAGGAAAAATATATATATAGCATCAATGAGCTAAAATTCAGTAAATAACCCAATAAGTAAATTATATTTCCTACATGCTAGCATAATTTGAAAAGATAATGTAGTATATTTTAGAAAGAGTGTAGGATTTGGGATTCAGATCCTAGTTCTGACACTAATTAGGTATTACTGAATAGTGCACTTAATCTCCCCAAATCTGTTTATTAAAAAGGATATACAAAAGGGAGGGGCGGAGCAAGATGGCGGAGGAGTAGGAGACCTGGATTTCGTCTCCTCTCAGGAATTCAGCTGGATAGGGATCAAACCATTCTGAACACCTACAAACTCAACAGGAGATCGAAGAAAGGAATAGCAAAAACTCTCTGAACAGAAAAGCAACCACTTTGTGGAAGGTAGGACGTGCGGAGAAGTGAATCCGAGGCGATATTCAGGAGGATAGACGGCGGGGGAGGGGCCTCCGTTGGCCGCATCTGGCAAGTGATAGAGCCGCGGAGCACAAAATCGGAACTTTTAAAAGTTGGCTCCGCTGAGGGACGTCACTCTGGTGGCTAAGCGGGGGATGGAAACTCCGGGACAGTGTGGCCTCAGGACCCTCGGGTCACAGAAAGACCGGGGGTGCCTGAGTGTGGCAGAGCTCCCAGGTATTGGAGCAGGGAAGTCGGCTGCAGAGGCGGAGCCCAGGCGCAGGCTCTCAGCTCGGGGTTGCCATAAACCGTGATCCGCGGCACAGTCGGGCCACTGCTCCTCCAGCAGGGAGCCAACAAGCGGCAGATCCGGGGAGACTCACCTTCCTCCCCGGGGAGGAGCCACGTGGGAGTGCACTGCAGGAATCTGCTGGGTTTGGAGACTCCACCCGGGGTCGGGTGCCAGAGATAGAAACGCGCGGTCACAGGCCGGGTGAGCACGGAGTGCAGCCGGAGACCGGGGAGACGGGAGTGACTGACGGCTTTTCTCTGGGGGCTCACTGAGGAGCGGGCCCGAGTTCTCGGCTCCTCCGGGGCGGAGATTGGGAGGCGGCCATTTTCACTCTCCGCCTCCAAAGCTGTACGGAAAGCTCTCCGGGAACAAAAGCCCCGGAGAGCAAACCCGAGCAGATTACTTAGCCGGGAGGAGGCAAGGGCGGGACAATTCCACCTCTGGCAGAGACATTTGGAAACCACGGCAACAGGCCCCTACCCAGAAGATCAGCGAGAACAGCCAGCCAAGACCAAGTTTACCGATCAATGAGAACTGCAGAACTCCAGCGCTAGGGGAATACTGCACATAGAATTCATGGCTTTTTTACTATGATTCTTTAGTCTTTCAAAGTTAATTTCTTTTTTAACTGTCTTTTTTTTTCTTTTTGAATTTTTCTTTTTCCCTTTTTCAACCAACATCTTATCAATCCCTTTTTTAAAAAAAAATTTTTTTTCATTTTTAGATTCATATTCTATCTCTTCATAGTAGTTACCCGTATTTTTGGCTTATATATATAAGTTGTTCTCTCTTTAAAATTTTGAGATAGTTTCTTCTAACAGATTAAAATATACCCTAAATCTCTAGTATATGGTGTTTCCTATTCCCCTGCCTGATCACATTCTTTTTTTTTTTTAAATCCTGTTCTTTTTTCAAAAACTTATCAATTCCTTTTATAAAATTTTTTATAATTTCCATCTTTACAGTCATATTCCATCCCTTCATCATATCAACCTTTATTTTTGTACATATATCAGTTTTTCTTTCTTTAAAATTTTGGGAGGCACTTTCTCCTAAAAGACCAAAATACACCCCAAAACTAGTGTGTGGCACTGATCTATATACCAGCCTGATCATATTTGATCACATTCTGGTTTTTTGTTGTTGTTGTTGTTTTGTTTGTTTTTGTTTTTATCTTTATCTTTTTCTTTTTTTTTCTTTTTCTTTTTTCTCTCTTTCCCTTTCTTTTCCCACTGCTTCAGGTCTCTTCTGATTTGCTTAGAGTATATTTTCTGGGGACGTTGTTACTCTGCTAGCATTTTGTTCTCTCATATATCTATTCTCCTCTGCACAAAATGACAAGACGGAAAAAATCACCTCAACAAAAAGAACAAGAGGTAGTACCGACTGCCAGGGACCTACTCAATATGGACATTAGTACGATGTCAGATCTAGAGTTCAGAATTATCACTTTAAAGATACTAGCTGGGCTTGAAAAAATATGGAAGTTATTAGAGAAACCCTTTCTGGAGAAGTAAAAGAACTAATACAAAAAAGTAGAAATCAAAAAGGCTATTAATGAGGTGCAATCAAAAATGGGGGCGCTAACTGCTAGGATAAATGAGGCAGAAGAGAGAATCAGTAATATAGAAGATGAAATGATGGAAAATAAAGAAGCTGAGAAAAAGAGAGATAAACAACTACTGGATCACGAGGGCAGAATTCAAGAGATAAGCGATACCATAAGACGAAACAACATTAGAATAATTGGGATCCCAGAAGAAGAAGAAAGAGAGAGAGGGGCAGAATTCGAGAGATAAGCGATACCATAAGACGAAACAACATTAGAATAATTGGGATCCCAGAAGAAGAAGAAAGAGAGAGAGGGGCAGAAGGTATAATGGAGCAAATTATAGCAGAGAACTTCCCTAATTTGGGGAAGGAAACAGGCATGAAAATCCAGGAAGCACAGAGAACCCCTCTCAAAATCAATAAAAATAGGTCAACACCCCAACATCTAATAGTAAAACTTACGAGTCTCATAGACAAAGAGAAAATCCTGAAAGCAGCTCGGGAGAAGAGATATGTAACCTACAAGGGTAGAAACATTAGATTGGCAACAGACCTATCCACAGAGACCTGGCAGGCCAGAAAGGACTGGCATGATATATTCAGAGCACTAAATGAGAAAAATATGCAGCCAAAAATACTATATCCAACTAGGCTGTCATTGAAAATTGAAGGAGAGATAAAAAGCTTCCAGGACAAACAAAAACTAAAGGAATCTGCAAACACAAAACCAGCCCTACAAGAAATCTTGAAAGGGGTCCTCTAAGCAGAGAGAGAGCCTAAAAGCAACATAGACCAGAAAGGAACACAGACAATATACGGTAACAGTCACCTTACAGGCAATACAATGGCACTAAATTCCTATCTTTCAATAGTTACCCTGAATGTAAATGGGCTCAATGCCCCAATCAAAAGACACAGGCTATCAGATTGGATTAAAAAACAAGACCCATCGATATGCTGTCTGCAAGAGACTCATTTTAGAACCAAAGACACCCCCAGATTGAAAGTGAGGGGGTGGAAAACCATTTACCATGCTAATGGACACCAAAAGAAAGCTGGGGTGGCAATCCTTATATCAGACAAATTAGAATTTAAACCAAAGACTGTAGTAAGAGATGAGGAAGGACATTATATCCTACTTAAAGGATCTATCCAACAAGAAGATCTAACAAATGTAAATATCTATGCCCCTAACATGGGAGCAGCCAATTATATAAGGCAATTAATAACAAAAGCAAAGAAACACAACGACAACAATACAATAATAGTGGGGGACTTTAACACCCCCCTCACTGAAATGGACAGATCGTCTAAGCAAAAGATCAACAAGGAAATAAAGACTTCAAATGACACACTGGACCAAATGGACTTCACAGACATATTCAGGACATTCCACCCCAAAGCAACAGAATAGACATTCTTCTCTAGTGCCCATGGAACATTCTCCAGAATAGATCACATCCTAGGTCATAAATCAGGTCTCAACCGGTACCAAAAGATTGGGATCATTCCCTGCCTATTTTCAGACCACAATGCTTTGAAACTGGAACTCAATCACAAGAGGAAAGCCAAAAAGAACTCAAATACATGGAGGCTAAAGAGCATCCTACTGAACAATGAATGGGTCAACCAGGAAATTAAAGAAGAATTAAAAAAATACATGGAAACCAATGAAAATGAAAACACAACTATTCAAAATCTTTGGGATGCAGCAAAGGCAGTCCTAAGAGGAAAGTATATAGCAATACAAGCCTTTCTCAAGAAGCAAGAAAGGTCTCAAGTACACAACTTAACCCTACACCCAAAGGAGCTGGAGAAAGAATGGCAAATAAAGCCTAAACCCAGCAGGAGAAGAGAAATCATAAAGATCAGAGTAGAAATCAATGAAATAGAAACTAAAAGAACAGTAGAACAGATCAACGACACTAGGAGCTGGTTCTTTGAAAGAATTAACAAGATGGATAAACCCCTGGCCAGACTTATCAAAAAGAGAAGAGAAATGACCCAAATCAACAAAATCATGAATGAAAGAGGAGAGATCAGAACCAACACCAAAGAAATACAAACAATTATAAGAACATATTATGAGCAACTCTATGCCAGCAAATTAGATAACCTGGAAGAAATGGATGCATTCCTAGAGATGTATCAACTACCAAAACTGAACCAGGATGAAATAGAAAACCTGAACAGACCTATAACCACTAAGGAAATTGAAGCAGTCATCAAAAATCTCCCAAAAAACAAAAGCCCAGGGCCAGATGGCTTCCCAGGGGAATTCTACCAAACATTTCAAGAAGAATTAATACCTATTCTTCTGAAACTGTTCCAAAAAATAGAAATGGAAGGAAACTTCCAAACTCATTTTATGAGGCCAGCATTCCCTTGATCCCAAAACCAGACAAAGACCCCATCAAAAAGGAGAATTACAGAACAATATCCCTGAGAACAAGGATGCAAAAATTCTCACCAAAATACTAGCCAATAGGATCCAACAGTACATCAAAAGGATTATTCACCATGACCAAGTGGGATTTATCCCTGGGCTGCAAGGTTGGTTCAACATCCACAAATCAATCAATGTGATACAATACATTAACAAAAGAAAGAACA